>NC_084916.1:14327598-14328858 GCF_949316345.1 Pungitius pungitius | reverse complement strand
CCTTCCTTTAATCAGGTGCAGCACTCGGTGAAAGGTTAATAAAAGGACTTCATGCTCGGGTTATTTCCAATGAAGCAATTTTTTAAATTTTGGCACGCTTTGTGTTTAGCAATCATCGCTCTTGTGTTCCATCAATTTTCAGTCAAACAATGGTGATGTTGTTATTATGGGGGGGGGGGGGGGGGGTTCGCGTTGATTAATCACTAGAGTTTGACTTGCATTGGACTTTCAGACATCAAACTCCCCTTTTAAGAATGACAAGTCCTTAATTATAATGAGGTTATTTATGATTAAAGGGCGTGGCTACTTGGTCGGTGGCGGCGCGTGGCGTAGTGCGATGCGCTGGGAGCCGCAAGGATGGCGGTTTGAATCCCGGCTGCTCCATGTGGAAGGGTCCCTGAGCAAGACACCCAACCCCTAATGGCTCCCCAGGCTAAAATTGAATGCATGGGTTATAGTGCAATGCAAGTCGCTTTGGATAAAAGCATAAAGTAAGTAATGTATTGTACTTTGAGTGACAGGCGGGTATTCCACAAGGACTCTAGATTCCTAATGTGACGTGTCAAATAGCTCCACCTCCACCTCAACTGACACTCCACCTCTTTGGCTTCTTTTTTAAAAAAAACGGCGTTGGTCAGAGCCACCCACTTTAAACTTTACAAGCCCTTCAGAAGCCCACGGAGGACCTCGAGGAGACCACGTCCTTATTTTACAAAGTCTATTTTCTGCAACCATGCGAACAAAAGCGAAATGACTCTTACAAAACAAAGCAACATTACGAAGACAGACACGCGGATCCACCTGCCTACTGTATCAATCCATCTGGCTAACTGTGGGTATCACATTCAGATATCGACATGCGCATGAAGTGGTTTTCATCTGAGCCACCTGCTGTTTAAACTGTAAACAAGTCCAAGTGTGGTGCAGGTGTGTGTGTGTGTGTGTGTGTGTGTGTGTGTGTGTGTGTGTGTGTGTGTGTGTGTGTTAGATGACATTGATCTGCAGCCACGTTCGGCTGGCCGCTGATACAAACGCAGCACCGTTGGAAGTTGGGGCCCCGGTAGGTTTGCCAGTTTACAGCACACATACATACAGTCTGTCCCTGTGTTTCTCTCACACACACACACACACACAGACAGGCTCTGCAGCTCCATCAAGGAGTGTAACCTGGGTGCAAAAAAAAAATACATTACTGCAACGGTGTCTGTTTGGGGCATGGACTTTTTATGCGTGTGTGTGTGTGTGTTTGTGACACGCATG
>NC_084916.1:13880098-14012598 GCF_949316345.1 Pungitius pungitius | reverse complement strand
TACCGAGACACATTCCCCCTCCGTCACTGATTTTCCACCGTGTTACCTCTCTCCACAGAGAACCCCAGGGAGTCTTGCTTTGAGCCGGGCGTGGTGCGAAATGGGACTCGGGTGGGCGCCGATCTCAAGCTGGGCTCCACCGTCACCTACCGCTGCGACAGTGGCTACACACTGGAAGGGGACCCAACCCTCACGTGCATCATGGGGGGAGACGGCAAGCCGAGCTGGAACAGACCCAAACCCATCTGTGTCGGTAAACACTGAAATCCTGGAGACAGCCGTTTGGGAGACTAACCTCTTATGAATTTATCACATGTAAACACGCATGTGTGATGATGTGGATTTTGCACAGAGCCACGTCCTCCAGGTGTACGCGGAGGGCTGTGTGGGTTTTGCTAATGTTGATAGTTGTGAGGGTGTAGCTTCAATTTAATCGCCAGTTTGAAGAGAGCTTGTTTTTTTTGGGGGGGGGTTGCATATCTGCTCCCTGCACACATGGTGAAAAACCTGTGTCACCCTGACATCCCTAAGACACAACTGACACACAATAAAAAGCTGGTAAAAGAACCCTGGCACCCTCCCCCCCTACCCCCCATCTCTCCTATCAGGCGGTCCCAGTGTGAGGTTTCATTTACATGCCAGGTGGAATACATGTACACACCACGCTCATTTTCACACACACACACACACACACACACACACACACACACAGACGTGTGTATGGGATCAGCACCTGCACAGAGATCAGAGCCCACGTGGAGCATTTTTTTTTAGGTGCTGGGAGAGCAGGAGAGGAGATTCAGGCCTGATCTCGCCCAGGCTAACCCACAGGGACACTTGGAAAACATTGCAATTTCACTCTGGCAAACACTAGGGACATCTTCCACCCCAAACCCAATCAGACAAGAAAAGTAATTTAGGGGTAATAGAACAGAGGGGATGGAGGAGGAGGTGGTGTAGGAGGTAGGTGGAGAAATGGTATATCTTGCACCATTGGTTTAGACCTTCCCTTCTCTGCCTGTCCTGTCTCTTCATGTCTCATCTTCTGTGTGTTTCTTTAGCTCCATGTGGTGGACAGAACTCTGGTTTGGAAGGAGTGGTTTTGTCCCCTGGTTACCCTGGCAACTACAGCAGTGCACGAACCTGTCTGTACTCTGTGGTGGTGCCCAAGGATTACGGTAAGTCATGAAAATTCACTGCACTACAGGAGTTACTCATTTCATCCGAGGCAATGTTTAATTGTGCATTTGTGTGTGCCTGAGAGAGGATAATTATGTGAGTTTGTTTAAGAGGCAGTTATTCTATAATGCACCAAATGGCCATAAAAGACTTAAACTGTGCTCAGGTGCCTGACTAAATTTTACTTTGCAGATAAATAAAAGTATGGACACAACTTTTCAACTTTTTTTCCTCTGCTTTTTTTCACAACTAAATGTTAAAAAGGTGTAGGAGGCAACAAGTTTGTGCAAAACCTTTGAAAGCTCCCACGCACATATATACATTTTATCACAATAGAATCATATAGTGATTGATAATTCCAATAAAAATTTAGTCTTATTTCCATACACATGTTTTCACCCTGGTAGAACAATTGAATCACCATCTCACACACCAGGCACACAATATGTCTGTCTTACACACACACACACACACACACCAACACCCAAAATAATTGGTGTTTGGAACATCCGGCCTTCTCTGGAGTTTCGCCACGTTTTGGCATTTCCCTTTTAAAGGTCACAGCTTGCGTCCAATATTCAATCTGATACTGTAGAAACGGCATATTATTTATTATAGAAGGCAAAACAATGCACAAGTATGAAAGCGCCAAAACCTGCAAATACAGAAGCAAACATGTTTCAAAGTCTGGGTTTTTACCACCGGCTTCCTTTCCTCTTTCCTCACATTGTCACCAATGGGGAATCTCATCGTTAAATGACATTAAACAGTCGAGGCCAGCATGGGTTTTGAGTACTTAACCCTGGTCTTTTGAGTGTCGAAAACGACAGGGGCTGCCGTTCTTTTTTTGGACCCTTGGGGGGGGGGGGGGGGGGGGGGCGCAACATATGTCCCTCAATGGAGCCATAGTGATAGCGGATATTAAAGTGCACATTTGCGTTTTCGACAGGGAAGCCCGAGGCAGCACCCTCGGTCGCGCGGAGCCACATGCGGCTCTCGGCTCGATTTCTTGCCGCTTCTCATTAGGCTCATCCACCTGCCCCGATGATAGGCTATTGCCCACCCCCCCCCCCTCCCTCCCTCCCAGAGGGCAGGGTGGCTGTCACTGCGACCGGCAGTGTCTCTTGTGATTAGATGGAGGTGATGCCACTGAAGCTGCTGAGGAGGAGGAGAAAAAAACCACAAAAAAAACAGGAGTCGGGTTCAAGAGTAGCTGCCATTAGACCCATTGCAGAGCACAAGTACTCTTTCCCCTTTGCCCTCTCCCTCATTCTCTTCATCCTCCTCTTCAATGTGCAAGCCAACTACGCAGAGATTAGATGTGAAAGGACTGAGTTTGTGCGGCGGTGGACAGTAGAAAGGATCAGAGCCCCATCGCAGAGCTTAAGCCACACATTGTACCTTTTCAGGCCTTTCATCCACAACAAGCAATCAAACCCAGGCAGGATTGTTGATCTAGTTGTGTAATGCATTTTTTTCTTGGTTGTGAGAACTGTCAGCATCATCCCGCTCGCTTTAATGAAGACCCTTTTTAAATGAAAATTTTCGGCGTGTTGGGACCATTTCTTTTGTCCTAAATGGTGTCTGTATCTCTCTCCCTCTCTTTTCCAGTGGTCTTCAGTCAATTCACCTTCTTCCACACGGCGCTGAATGATATTGTAGAGGTTTATGACGGGGCGACGCAACACTCCCGGGTCCTCAGCTCCCTGTCTGGAGCGCACACAGGTACTTAAAACAAAAACACACTACTGGCTACTTAGGCGGACACTAAATCCTACATACCTGCACAAGTATTGTTTTATATTCAGCAGCAGTATTTAACTCATCAGCACCTAAGATCGGACTGTTTGATCTCCTGGCCATTTTTTATTTATTTTTGTCATGACAGTGGACTAAATTTGATGTCTAGTGCCGTGTTTCATGAGGACCCGGGGAAACTGTGGGACAAAGTGCTGACGCCGGCGGAGCTGCGGTGGCTGAATGAGGGCTCCAGTGAGCTGTGAAACAATTCAACAGAAACAACAACTTAAGAGTGGCAGGGATAGCGCGGCAGCAGACAGGCTCAGACGCACATGCACCCGAACCGCTATCAGACGAACATATGTTAGCTCTCGGAGTATATGTGTGCTTGCAGGGGTGTAGGCTAACAAGTGGGCTCGCGCGCACGCACCCGCTCAAACACCTGTGTGCCGGGTGCAAGCAGGAAAATTGAGATATTTATTCTTGAAGCAGAGACGCTTTCTTTAAAAGCGCATGAACATATCCACTACAATCGAGAATATTACAACCTTTAACCAGTCTCAGCTTTACAAAACATAACTTTCTAGTAAGTTAAAAATATTATAAATAATGACAATACTTATGATTATTTGCAGTTGTTTCTTTAGTTATGTTGAGGAATACCTTGTTTTCCATGACAACAATGATAGAGAAATATCTGACTGCTTACTGTAAACTTTATTTTGGTTCAACCTTTCGGGAAGGGGCCGTTTCGGGAAAAGTGCGCGAGGTTCGAGGCCGCCCTCCTTCTCAACGTGTCCTTGTCCCATGGCTCGACGAAAGCCAAATTACTTTGGTCTGTGTCCAGACGTGTCTCACAAAATCCAGTTCACGGCTCAATAAAGAGGCCGTTATGTCAAATGAGGACTCCTGGCTCTCTCTCGCTCCTCTCGCCGCGGCGCGGCGGCGCAGAGCTGACACACTTTGAAGCTCACGCGGGTAACTGGCTTGAATTAGGCCCTAATCAAGAAGTATATACCTGCTCACAAATAGGCACATCTGTAGGCTTGAAAGCAGTTCACCCGTACGGTCTTGATACGCAAGCCGTCGTTGTGTGCAGTAAACGTTGAGCCGGTAATAATGTTGTGTTCTAGGGGCTGACAGAATAAAAAAAAAAAAAGCAGATTACATTCATCTAGTTGCAGCAAAGCATTCATTCGGTTGAGTGTCCTTATCTCAAGTGCGGTGAGGCAAATTTCAAGTTTTGAAAAGTACAGCCACCGGTTGTGACTTTTCAGAGGCAATGGTGAAAATGGTGATTTGAGCAAGAACATGATAAAATTGGGAATTAGGACAAAAAGTAAAAGGAGACGACATGCAGAAACCACAAAACGACTAAATCCAGAAATCAATGAAATTTATCTAAATGCAAATTTTGAAATTGAATTCCCGAAAAAGCATTTTTCGCTCGCTTGGCCGTCACTTCAAGTGTGACTAGTGGATCTTATTTTAACTAATTTTAATTAACCTTTTTTGCTTCTTATATTTCATTTAAATAAATCCTATTCATAAAATGCCTTATTCATAGAAGTCTCCTCCTGTAATACACTCCGGGCTGCTCTTAACTCTAACGCTGTTTGACTCTGTACGAGTCAAACTGTCCAAACCGGACCACGAACCAACAACTGCAGCTGAGTTTTGACCACTGCCCTCCTGCCAAAGTCAAACCGGTCCATTATAAGCCTCTCATTTTGAGGGCAAAGCGGTTCGAAGCCAAAAAGTGTCCACGGGGTTCGCACACGATATGCTGACACATGTTTGATCCATCTGGATGAATACCTGCCCCACACAGCAGATTATGAAACACTGTAACCCCCGACAGCACAGCAAGGGCTTTTAATAAACTACCCAGCATGCCTCGGGGATCCTACAGAGGGGTGGACGGCGCATCAAAAAAAAAAAAAAACTGCACCGTTTGGATTGGGTCTCGCTAAGCGGCGCTATAAAAAAAAAAAAAAACGTAAAAAGGCGCAGAAATATTCACGCGCACTGAAACACTAGCCTCAGGCGCACACACAGGATAGAGCCCCCCCCCCCCCCCCCCCCTCCCCCCCGACGGAGAAGAGACAGATGTTGCCTCGGGAGTTGAGCCACGTCCGAGTTCCGCGGCGCTGTGACAGCAAGCAGGCGCCGAGTAATGAGATCCACGGCGGAGAGAGAGAGAGAGAGAAAAAGGGGGCCGAGACGCAGACGCTCCGTTCCACGCCAGCCAAAAAACAGTTTTCCATCACAGTGGAGACGCCAAAGGGGGGTGGGGGGGGGGGCGTTTAATTACACTATGTGCTGATGAATATAGCAGGTGATCGCGATATTGTATTTACACTGATAACAATGGGGATCTGATTCCTCGTTTTCATGGCATTTAAAGCGTAACACAACTGACCAAAGCCTGCTACCAGGGCAAAAACCGGATCGTGGTCTGGAAATTGGACGGATTGGCGGCTAGGTTTCCGTAGAGTCCGACCTGCGCGCTCTGCCCTTAAGACGTCTTTAATGTCAGCGGGGGGGGGGGGGGGGGGGGCTTGATTGTGGAGGGCCTCGCAGGTGATTAACCTAGAACTTGATTCTGCATTGATGTACAGCCAATGGCGTTAAGTCAGCAGCTGGTTCTTCTGCACTTCAGGGTCTCGATGCTCTATTTCATACCAGCTGCAGATTCCCCAGTAATGATTCTTTAATTGGGTATGTGAGCGGAGAGTCACGCTAGTCCAGCTGGGACTCAAGACAAAGAATTTTAACCCTAGATGATATTTCTGAGCGCGGGAAAAAACAGGAACACAATTGTGAGCCTTCGTTCTCTTCGGGGGCTCAAAAAGCAGATGAAAAGTAGCTTCTGAGCAGCCAGGAACCCGCCTCGATACCGGCCCGGCTGCGGGTTGTAACGTGTGCTGAAACTTGGCGGCGGCAGTGATAAAGACGCTGAAGGAAAGTGGATACAGTCTCCGGTTTGACAGTGAAATATAAGGATGACCTTAATAATCACCCGCCCATTTGCATATTTTGATAGGCTCCGTCTGCCTTATGAAGCCTTATAGGCATGTTGTACTTTCATCACAGCAGGTCTTTCTGTGAAAAAACGGATGTGCCTATAGCAGCACTTTGCTCAAACACTTCAGAAGCTGTGACTTTAACTTCTATCCCATCACAGGGGAATCGTTGCCGTTGGCAACCTCCAACCAAGTCCTGATCCGTTTCACCTCCAAAGGCCAATCCAGCTCCCGGGGATTCCACCTTGTCTACCAGGGTACGTTTGTGCACAGTGACCACATGCACATCACACAGTGTGTGACGATTCAGTGGCACCCGTAGCAACTTTTAAGAACAAATCATGTTGTCATTGGAAATGTCACGGAGAAGAACCTCCGTTCAACAACTGTCATCACCCTGTTTCCATCACTCTGCTCCCACGAAGCCGTGCCACGGACCAGCGCCACCCAGTGCAGCTCCGTCCCGGAGCCCCGGAATGGCCGCCGCATGGGCAACAACTTTGCCGTCGGTGCGGTGATCCGCTTTGAGTGCAGCCCAGGTTACGTGCTGGAGGGGCCCAGCGCCATTGAGTGCTTGACGGTTCCTAATGCCCTGGCACAATGGAACAGCTCCATACCCAGCTGTATAGGTAGGCTACACACAAACTTAGCAGGGGTTTTTTTTCTTCTGTTTTTCTTTATGCTTCCCTCCATTATTCGTTTGTGCCTATTTCATTCACGCCCCGTCTTCCCGTCTCTCCCACCGCCTCCGTGTCCCTCCCACTTGATGCCTGGTTGAGTGTAAAACTCCTGAAACTCCGACACAGATGCGAGCTGCCAGCCACTGCCTGTAGCGATACCGAGAGATTCAGCCATGCAGTGCGCAGGTGGCAGGCTCCGCCGAGGGTCACAGATCCAACACACACACAGACACACACACACACTCTCACGTGGAGATATGGGTGTGCAGTTTATGTTCAATGGAACACTCACTCACACACTACAGTACGTAGAGCTGCAGCAGATGCTTCTACGCTGTCACCATATGTGGTGCGATACCGAGCGAGTCTAGTCTAATGCGTTGGTATGGTTTTGTGGGCATGGTGTTGTGCTTGCGTGTCCAGGTGGTTAAGACTCTAGTCCAGGTGTGGTTTAATGACTCAATTTGAGTGAGTCCTAAAATCGGATTTGTATTAAAAAAAGCAAGAAATGTGAGAAACTTCCATTAACTGTTTTGCCATTATTATTTCTTTTTGTCTTGTTTCCCGTGTTGTACTAACAGAATCACATCTATGTCCCAAGCATATACCTCATCTTACATCTACCACCCCGTGGCTATTGTTGCTTAACGGGCACACTGCGATACCTCTTTTTCACCCTTTTCTCTACCGCAGTTCCATGTGGAGGTAATCTGACCCAACGAACCGGCACCATCTTATCTCCCGGCTTTCCCGAGCCTTACCTCAACAGCCTCAACTGTGTCTGGAAGATCACTGTTCCAGAAGGATCAGGAATCCAGGTTTGCACAACACACTTCCTCGCTGGCATCAACGTTATCCTGTGTGACAGAACTGTAATAATCCGATAATGCAAAAATGTGTTCAATCTCGAGTAAATCCGGGACCGATTCGTCCACGGTAACCACAGAGTGTAAATACATCCCACTCCCAAAATCCCAGGTTTCCAAACCACATAGAACCTTTTTTGCAGGGTTAGTAGTGCGACTTCATAGTACAATATAACAATTGACTCATTTAAAAGCTAAATTGTAGCATTTAGAAGGGGTTGGGGTTTGTCAGGGTGCTGCATGATAAACTTCATCGACTTTACAGAGGCTCAGAATTTAATTTGACGGAAGATTTCACTATTAGAAAATTAGAAAATGAATCTGTTCATCCGTTCAATTACTTTGCTTCTCTTTCTGGGGAGTTAATTCATATTGATGCACGTGCGATGGAACTTTACCCCGGGAACCTGTGTGAGCTCCCTCTGGGTCTGCCAGGAGGAAAGGAAGGAATTTTTAGGCGTATGCTTCGGGCCTCGCTGGGTAATGACCTCGGTGCAGTCCCCCCGGCTATTAGCTCCTGCACCTCAGCTGGCCGTCCTTGCAGGTCAAACACACGAGCCGGCCCGCAGGCCCGCTTTGCATGCTGCAGTACTCGCTAACGTCTCAGTAGCTTGGAGGTGAAATGGGGACGTGAAAGAACAGAGAGGTGGCTCTCTCTCCGTGCACCTCTCAAGGACGGCAGCATGAAATGGGAGGCTGTGTATAGTGTCAACAGTATAGTTCGGAAAAAATGATATATATGAGGGGTTTTGTTCTTTGGACCACCACTGCACTACACAGGAACACACTCCATCTCGTTGGAAAAGGGTCACTGCCCGCGCTCCCAAAAGATCCAACATGCTCTGCTCCGTGTCGTCTACTCCGCCTTCCAGCTGGGTCCTCCTCACCTCACTGTTTCCAGTCCCTCTCAATCTCTTCCACGCAGCCTTTTGCTTTTTTTTCCCCTCTGTTGCCTCCCGCCTGCCAGTTAGCCCGAGACGCATTAGATTGGAGTGTCGCAACCCAGAAGGTAACTTTTAAGGAGCGAGGTGCCGCGGCGATGCCGTGATGTGCTCTGCCTCCACAGGAGCCACCAGGGCCCCTGCCGCCCCTTTTTAATTGGCTCCTATCTGATCTATAACCATCAGAGAGGAGAAGGCTGAGCGATGGAGTGAGAGGGAACTTAAATGGAGGCTCGGGGAGTAAATGAACGGGGAATACGGAGAATGCTGGCAAAAGGAAGGATCGCATATTGAGACGGGGGGGGGGCGGAGATGTAGGCGACGGCACGGTAGCCGCTCTCAACTCGCGGCTTTTTAAAAAAACACCGCACACCGCATTGTTCACTCAGCCGACGGACCTGATCCAATCCAACGCACATTCCCAGAACGGTGGCAAAAAACCTTATTGAACCCCGAGAGCGATTTTAGGATTCAAGATGGATGTCCAAGGACACTTTGACATCTTGAGTTGAGGAGTCGAATCGCGATCATCAGAGAATTGCGAGGTTGTTTTATTGATACGAGGTAAACCTCCCCGTCCTTTGTTTAGCATTCATGAGCAAAATACGCTTTATGATCCAATTTAGGCAGTATTTTTTGAAAAAGCAGGATGCTATTCTTAAAGTATGTTTTTCAAGGGGGACAAAGAAGCCGTTCTTTTGAAGTCTCCGTATGTCTTTCTTTGAAATACAGTCTATTATTCATCGTCCTCTGCAGCTGTCGTACATTTTTCCTGAAAATTCTAATCCAATGCCCAGCACTTAACTACAGCCTTTAAAAATGATGTTTGAAATATATAAAAGCAAGCCAAAATCATACAAAATGACACAATGACTATTGTGCTGTTCTATTGAGAATTCTCAAAAGCTTTATTCATTCAAATGTTTACCTCCGATCCAGTTCAAATAGTAAGAAAAGGAAAAACTAATTTAGTTCACTGTTGGTGTCTGAACAGTGAAAACACATGTTTCCCCTTTTGAAAGAGTTTAGAGGAGAGGAGGTTTTGGAATGCTGTTTTGTACATAGAAATATCTCTTTTTAGCCTCAGTCGGGCAAAAAGTTCTGTGTGTCATGTCTGAGACGACTGCTATTCTCAAGGGCCATCTTTTTAGTTCTTTACTGTGGATTTTTTTTTTTCACGCAACTTTTTTTTTTTTTTACACAGCCTTGATCCTACTGCTCCTGCTGTGCTCCCTAAATCCCATTTTTGCTTTTTTGTCTTTGTCTTTGGTCTTCCCCCACCTTAGATCCAGGTAATCAGCTTTGTAACGGAGCAGAACTGGGACTCGCTGGAAGTGTTTGACGGAGGGGACAACACTGACACCATGCTCGGCAGCTTCTCAGGTAGGGTAGCTAATTCATTCATTCATTTTTTTTTTTGTTGCACATTCTTAATCAATTTTGCAATGTTTATTAACATCTCGACCTCCAACATAAAGCACTTTTTTTTTTTCCTGTACCTACCAAAAGCACAGTCGAAGAGCAGGAAATAACCCCCGTTACATTTTGTATTTGTTCAACAACACGTACAGTGATAAAAATAAAACGGGGGGCCTCATTTGGCACCGTTGGCATTGTAACATCGCACAATCAAATACACAGTGGGAACAGGCCGAAAGAGAGGTTAACAACTCCAAACTAGTCCGGCTTCCCCAGGAAACTACAGTGCTTGTCCTCTTTCTGTGTTGAATTGAATTGAACCTTTTGTTTACAGTATGAGTTTTACTCCCCTCTCATAGCGGGGGGACACGGCGACGGCAAATTCCCCCTATTGTTTGTGTTTGTAACACGACCAAGAGCAAACGTTAGAGGCACCCTGAAGTGAAGAGGTGAAAGGGAAATGCCAGGCGCACACATTCGAGTTATTAAACAACAATGTGGGGTCCTACAGTTTCTGTGAAACATGTGCTTTTGTGATTGAATGATGGGTTTTATGTTGCCTCTTTTTTCATGCACCATCATGCGTCTTCTTTTCCCAAAGATCCTTAACGTGTCTTCACGCGATCAACCACTCGTGCATTTTTCGCTGCATGTGCACACAAACGCACACAGACATTGCCTCACCCACAGTCGGCAGCTGCAAAAAAGCACACACACATTTGAGCCACTGGCCAGTAGCTCATGCAGTTCGTTACGGTCGGCCCATGCAGGAGATAGCATTGGTAAACCACACTATTAATCTTCCTCCCCCAAGGCACCACCGTCCCGGCTCTCCTCAACAGCACCTCCAACCAACTCTACCTGCACTTCTTCTCGGATATCAGTGTGTCCGCGGCTGGGTTCAGGCTGGAGTACAAAAGTAAGTGGGGGGTGGGGGAAAACGGTTCGTGCCTCCTGGGGATGTCGTTGTTGTATGATGACCTGAAACTAAGAATCGTTTTGTTTTCTCAAAACGAATGAATTATTTGTACCTACAAAGGGAGCCCCGTGTCTTCTATGCAGGGTCTGCTTTTTTCATAAAGCGGCAAAAATATTGTAGCGCAGCTGACTTAACAGACGCTTCAACCAAATCCTACAAATCTCCGGTTTAATCAAATCCAAGTACATATATTGACTCGCTGGTTGGCTTCCTCACCGACGATCAGACGGCTTCCCGTCTATATCTTAGACACGTGTCTCACTGTGATTTATGTTCTTGTGTGGATATTAAATATTCCTCCGTTCTTCGTAGCGGTGTCTCTCACCAGTTGCGCAGAGCCTGTGGTTCCTATGAACAGCATCAAGGTGGGGGAGCGTCTTCAGATGAATAACGTGGTGTCTTTTCAGTGTGAACCCGGATACACTTTACAGGTAATCCCTCCTCGTTTCCGGGCGCGGCCGACACATTGGTGACCGAAACCCCCCCCCCCCACCTCCAAGTCATCTGCAACCGATTGCTCTCATAATGATTTATTAGAACTAATATACAATTGCGCATTATAACCAGTCCAGACAACTTTGCAATCATGTTATCTTTGTGTTCAGTTCAAACTCATGCACCCTGGTATGGCTCATCACAGTGTGCGCATGAGACCCTGCTTGCTCTGACTGCCACTTTTTCAGTAAAGGTTTGCTCATTCAGCCCGTTGCGTTTAAGCAAACGTGATCAAATGTTTCGTCTTTGTGGCAAGTGAGCTTTAAAACGAAAATACGATGGCGCATATTTTGGAAGTGCAACAGTAAGTGATCATCTTAATGTGCCAGTGATGCTCCCCCTCCATTATTCTCTGTCACTTCAGATAGATTTAGTCATTACATCGCCGCGTGAAGTCATGTGGAGACAGGCAACCGGTTCAAATAATTGGAGCAAGAGCTGAATGACAGAGGGGCGGGGGGGGGGAACAATTTAATTAATGGCCTGTCCTGTGTTCTTTTGCGCCTGCTCCTTCCAGGGGAACTCGCACATCACCTGCATGCCTGGGACCTTCAGACGATGGAACTACCCTCCTCCTCTCTGCATAGGTAAAAATATCCTCTTTTCATTTATTTGCCTCTTGCCTTTCCATTTTTGGAGATTCTTTAACTTGCCAGAAAATATTCTGAGCATATAACGATTTAACGTGCGTGGAGACTCTTTGCCTTTTTGAATGAAAGCTAAATTGAATTTAGCATATCGCAGCAACCTATAAGCGACAAATATCGCACTAGTGTCTCACGGCTCACGCACGTAGGCCGCCACCACAAGAGGCATCCGATGGCTCCATTATCCATCAGATCGTCAGAAGAAGATCTGAGCGTTCCCAGAGTTCCCGCTCATTGAAGCACCCTCCTGTTGCCTAATTAGTTCCATCTCACACCACGATTGGTTAAGGTTGGGGGAAGAACAAGCATCAGCAGTTTCCCTGATTACCTCAGGCTGCTGCTACTGGATGGCATTTAACACGGCGCTGCGGCCCGCTGGCCGTCTTTGTGTGGTTTCATCCTCCTTTGGACTGATGTTGGCTGTGCTCTCCCATTTATTTCTTCTTTACACAGTGTTTGTGTGGCGTTTGTTTCGCCTCTGTTTCTT
This sequence comes from Pungitius pungitius, assembly GCF_949316345.1. Lineage (NCBI taxonomy): Eukaryota > Metazoa > Chordata > Actinopteri > Perciformes > Gasterosteidae > Pungitius > Pungitius pungitius. The sequence continues at coordinate 14,000,139 of NC_084916.1, read as the reverse complement.
CTTCTTGTTATTCTGCAAATTCTTTTACAATTACTTTCAGCCTCCTTTCATCTCTTTTCTTTTTAATTTCGGTGTCAGGATCCGTCGCTCTTTCATCTTTCTTGATCCAATCGTTGCTTTTACTCCGTGTGTTCGGTTAGTTTCTTCTCCTCACTTGTCTTCTTTCAGTCAAGACAACATTTACCCATCAGTCGTTTAAAGATGAAAGGAGAGGGATGAAAAGCAGCAAAATATATAGTTTGGCACAACAATATCTCGAGTAAAAATAAAAGTTCCACAGTTCCTCAACAGCCACATGGATTTTTGCATTGTTTTTAGACTGTGCCTTTAAATGCCAATTCAAATTGTTCTGAGCTATTTGACAATGTTGGTCTTTTTTATTTATAATAGAATTATAAAAGCAATCTTGTTCACATTACTGCTATTGAACGTGTAAGTACTTTAATTAAATTGAATAAAAAATAGTTATTAAAGGTAAAGAAAGGTAAGTAAAGGAGAATGTCAATATTTGTGCAATTAATCAAGATTGGAAAACATTGATTCATCTATGTTTTCTTTTTTTCTTATAACCAGTTTTTAAGGCTTTGGCTATGGCTCAATATTTCAACTCTGCTTTGTTTGAGCTAAAAGCAAACTTTTCTATTAGTACAAAGAACTGTATTGACTCGTGTTTATAATGTATTCACATCTGGGAGAATCACTGTTTGTAGATTCTAATCAAAGTGTTTTTTTTTTCTGCCAGCTCAATGCGGTGGGATTCGGGAGGAGATGGAGGGCATGATTCTCAGCCCCGGTTTCCCTGGCAACTACCCTAGCAACGCCGACTGTACTTGGAGAATCTATTTGCCAGTTGGTTACGGTGAGCATCACGAGAGGCGCTAGAATCATTTCGACTCTCGAGAACATTAAATCAAACCAAATGTAAGGCGCAGGTGTGTCCTGGCAACATTTTAAGTTGTAAATTCACGTGTGTGCATTATTTTGGAACTAAGAGCCTCTGCCAGGGAGCCTTCCCCCACCTTAGTCGTGTTTCGAGAGGACGATGGCAATGCTTTTGAATATCTTATCCCCTCTTTCTCATTTCTTTCTTCTCTTCTCAGGAGCCAACCTTCAGTTCCTCAACTTCTCCACCGAAGCCAACCATGACTTTCTTGAGATACGCAACGGTCCGCTTGATACAAGCGCAGTAATTGGTCGATTCAGCGGCCAGGATGTTCCCTCCTCCCTTTTTTCCACTTCCCATGAGACCACAGTATATTTCCATAGTGACCACTCTCAGAATAAACCGGGGTTCAGATTTGAGTACCAGGGTAAGAGACTCAAAAAAAGTGAAAAATTATGATCTGCAGATTGTCTCTGTGTTTATATATTTATGCAAATGATCATTTAAAAACTGAGCCAGCATTAAGTATTTTGAGTTGCGTTTTTGATAGAAGTAGTAATTACCTTTGTTTCACTGGAGCTCTTTTGGCTGCCTCCAACCGTCGCCGCTGTCACAGAAATGGGGTGCAGAGAATGTTCCTATAATGATCCCAGCTTTTTCCCCGCAATTGACACAATCCCAGAAGACACTATTGAATTTGAGATGAATGATTTTTAGGAACAGACCATAACGTTACTGAATCGGGCCGTAGAAATGACTCTTCAGCCCACAGAGACATTCGATTATCCAGATCTTTAAATGTCTCTATACACAACAGTTGATCACTTTTAAAAGATTTTCGCCAATAAAAGGCTTCACTCTGTTTTTGCCAGCAACACATGTATTGCCCTTGTGTGCAAACGCAACAGGTACACAAAGTTTGTATTTTCTCAGGCAACAAACGAGCCAGCAATCAAAAGGTAGCATCGTCCATTTACATAATTCTGTACATTAGCATATAAATCAAGCATTATATTTGCAAATCCACCCCCCCCCCCCTCTCCACACACGCTATTTGCATGAGTTATCTCCTAGAAAGGAAAGCTGTGATCCATAGAAATCAATTTATTTAGTCATATTTGTATTCTGGCTCTTTAAGGCTCATTGCCTGCTTTTCCTTTCTTTCTAAGAGAATAAAAAAAAAAGTAGGAATTATTTAACCAGACTACTTCTGATAACTGCATCATACTCCTCCAGCACACGTCACACCTGCCCCCGGCATTTTCCTTCCCTCTGAAAACTCCCGTCTGAGGAGGCGTAAGAAGAGAAATGGGGGGGGGGGGGGTTGAGCTGTAGGAGGAACACAACAGAATCAGAAAGCAGAGAATATTCAGGCGAATCCTTCAAAGGTGGGAATTGATTGCAAGGTTCAGGCAGTCACAGAGAATGAGCATACGGAGCGCGCTACGTACTGTTTTTGGTATTGAAATGTTTTAATTTTGTTTCAAGTCCAGGTGTTCTGAATGCATTATCTAGCTGTTTTTTGGGATTTGAAAAGACTGACGTACGTGACTCTCTCTCTCTTTCTCTCTCTCCCCCGAAGCCTACGAGCTGCAGGAGTGCCCCGATCCGGAGCCCTTCCGTTACGGTGTGGTGGTGGGAGCCGGCTTCAATGTGGGCCAGTCGATTTCCTTCGAGTGTCTGCCTGGGTATCAGCTAACGGGACACTCCATCCTCACCTGTGAGCACGGCACCACGCGTAACTGGGATCGGCCCGTGCCTCGCTGCGAAGGTAACGGCACGCGAGGCCCGACGCCCCGGCCAGCGCGTTAACTGGCCCGAACCACTAAGCAGTCTCCTAAACAAGTGTCTAATGAACGCAGAGGCAAAGTAAAGACCGTGACTTCCTGTTTGGGATGTAGCGAGCTATTGAGCGCCATTAGTGCAAAGTGGGATAATGGAGATAGTGATTATCTATTATGAATAATGCAGTTAAACTAAATTATCATCCCCTATTAATGAAGCAAAAGTCTTTTTCAATGGAAATCCTTGCTGTGCTAAAGACAAAAGGAGCCAAACAAAGGCTGAATAAAAGAGGGCCTGAACTGAAAAGAAGAAGTAAGTAAAGTAATGGGTGCTCTTGCTTTTGCCTCGTCCTTGACCCAGATTCTCACGCTCCAGCTGCCAATTGTTCAATAATGCAGGCAAAATTACACAGGGAGGTGATGCCCGTGACACTCTAATTTTGAAAGGGGCGATCGGGGAGATAAATGTAAGTGAGATATAGAGCAACAGAGTGAGAATGAAGATGGAACATGAGAAAGTGTATTCATTCATGGCAATTTTCTTTTGCAATATTCACGTGTTTCGAAGCAAAATTATCTGAGTGTGTGCGTGTGTGCATGCGCGGAAAAGCACGATGAGGGCAAGCCGCACATTGCGTGGTAATTTTTTTCAGTTTAACATATTTACTGTATGTAAAATGCATTTGTCTGTCATTAATGCAACTAAACCAGGCAGAAGCAAGAGCTTACACAAGCGTGCCTCGTAACAAGATTTCCACCGTTGCCATGGTAACCAATGTGTAAATTAGTATTTGAATGTAGCTCATATAGCCCGTGAACTAATGAGCAGTTAATCCACATCAATCAACATCGAAGTTGATTTATGCCATTCGAATCCAACAGGCCTCCACTTTTTGTCTAATCCATCAAATAGACCCCCTGCCAAGTTCTTCTGGGGGGATTTTTAATAAGGAAGGTCCTCATGACTCTCATGGTATTTAAAGTCCTCCGAGGTCACACGTGACTTTGCCGATATGATGTCCGGCGTATTTGTGAGACGCCAGATATTTTGTGAGAAACCGCCGCGTCTTGGTGGTCAATCATCGTAGAATCGGTGTTAAATCGTTGACTCTCAGTCCCATGAATCCCATCAGATCCTGTTAAATATTTGGCAAATTGACAAAATAATTATGCATTTTATTTAGTTTCATTGTTTTTACAGATATTGTTCTGCATGCACACAATGCAAGCACGCCGTTTGGAAACATCATTTCCCCTTAAGCTAAAGCTAAGCTAAATGCTCGTCTGGGTTGCTTAAGATTTCTGTTCTTCTGCGATTAGCACTCCTTCCGGATTTTTCATGCTTCGCCAAAGTGAACATGGGGTTCCTCTAAGGGCACCAGCTGGAATGTTAAGCTTCGTAATCGTAAAGTTGGTTAGAGCCTCCCGAGTCTCCTGAGGAATATTTGAAAAATATTTACAATTGCTATGCATGCAGATTGGAGTGTGTGTGTGTGTGTGTGTGTGAGACTGACTATTAGCCAGACTGTTTTTTAGTAGTACAAGTAGTGTATATATATTCTTTCTCTTTTTTTTACCTCAGCATGTCAGGCATCCACGGACTTGATTGAGGGGTTCTAGAGTTTTGTCAGCTCTGACATGGACATCCTGTTTTTACCTTTCCCGTCACTCAAACTAATACGTTTGCACACACATATCCACTTCTCATGCACTGACTCTATACACACAGCCCTTTAAAAGCCCAGTCCACACTAACCCCTCGCCTCTCGCTGTTCACCCCGGTGGGAAAGGGTTGAGGCCTTATCTGAGCAAAACACTCCATCCAAGTCCCCACTTGCTAACAGGCTTTACCGGCTAATCTTTAGCTCAGACAAGCGCCTGGGCACTAGACGAAGAGTAAAGGAGAGGAGGAGAGAGACACTGAGACGAGAAGCAGAAGAAGCAGGGGATGAAAAATCCCCCCCCCCCCCCCCCCCTTTTTCAACCGATTGCAGCTGAATTATGGATGTGTCCTGTTGTATTCTTGGCCCACTGATATATATACTCTGCCACCCTTTCTCCCTCTCCTCTTCTCCTCCTCAGTGCCTTGCGGTGGGAACATCACATCAGACAATGGGACCATTTTCTCCCCGGGTTACCCGGAGGAGTACCCGAGCTCGGCTGACTGCTCCTGGCTGATCACGGTGGCTCATGGCTTCGGCATCAAAATCAACTTCACCCTGCTGCAGATTCACGGGCCGCACAATTTCATCACCCTTTGGTGAGAAACGACAAAATACTGTGTCTATAAAATGCACCATGACATGTCAGATAATGTTCCCCTGAAATGATATTTTACCAATTTACTAGTGTATTAACTAAACCAACATCACAAGGCCTGTGAAGGTCTTTTCGACCCTCTAATCATCATGTATGATGTACGCCTCCCTTAACAAAAACCCTTTCCCGAGAGAGAGAGAGAGAGAGAGAGAGAGAGAGAATGTTTTAGCCTGGTGGACGTGTGTGTTCTTCTTTTTGTGTGTTTATGTTTGGACAGGTATACAGCAGGTGTGTGCATTTCCTTTCTTCATATCCATAAAGCGCGCCGGGGCTTGCCATATGTCCCCCCTCCCCCTCCCCCCTTTCAAAGACAGGATTTTTCATGCATGACGGTTGCCAGTCACAGTTGACCCCCCCACCCCCCCCACCCCCCACTCCCCTCTCAAGCTTCAAAGGACCCAGCTCTCGGTGAGGCCGGGGCCTGACTGCCCATCAACCTGCCAACTTGACAACCTCACGAAAAGGTCCACACGGAAGAGGGTTGATACATCTCTACGCGTAATGGATTGCGCTGCTCGTAGAAATCTTTGTAGCACAAGGAGGAGCGGCGTGCGTTACTAACGCGAGCCAAAATGTCCTACTTTTTACTGCCTTGTCGATCGTCCGTAAAGCGCCCCCCCCTCGGTTCTGATCTTTCTCGGCGAGCGCGCGCACAGCCAAGATGTGGACTATCATGTTCCCCAGTTTCCAGTTCCCAACCGCTGGTGTGTCTATCCACTGAGCCAAGGAAATGGGCCCCGTAATGGCGGCTTGGCTAGAGGGCTGTCAGGCAGCGCTCCCCAGCCAGCCGTTCCCAGAGCCGCTTGTAATCTCCCATGCCCAGTCTGACAGCCAAAGACAGATGGTTTTTAAGCTGAATGGTTGTGGCAGGAATCTGGGAGCCGGCTTAATCGGCCTTGCCCACGCCAGGGGACCCGCCAAGGCCGGTGCGCAGCGTCCAGACACGCTCCTATTGGATGGCAGACCTGTCATTCCATGCTCGTCTGTCATTTTATTGTATTTTTTTACCTTATTTCAACGTAATCACCTAGAGCAGCCCGGGTTTATTGGGTATGATGGAGTGAGAGCGGCTTGGTCGGAGTCTGCTGACCGGGAAGCTGCTTGACAACCTCATCTGGCATGTGGCTTTTGTTTGGTTTTCTCACAGATATGCCTCACAAGGAGGGGGGGGGGGGCGCAAGGTACTTTATGGTTGGAGACCGAGCGGGCATTTGAGCAAAGGCGACCCACGGGATGTCCTCATCCTTTTATGATCATCCAACTGAAGTACGAGTTGACCCCGTGAGCTCTTTCCGTTTTTCTCTGTTAGGGACGGTCCGCAGGAGACGGCCAGGAAACTGGGAGTGTTCACTGATGGGGAGCCAAATGACCCGCCCAGTAGCACGTCCAATCAGGTGTTGATACGTTTCCGCAGCAACACCGAGAAGGGCGGACTATTCCGTATCCGCCATCAAGGTAGGCAAATGACCCTTCCGACCCGGTCAATTTTTTTTTTTTTTTTTTTCTACCACATTTTGCACGTTCTGCCTTTGACTCCTTTCATGTCTTTTGATTCTCTGAACGTAGCTTACAGGCTGCAGTTCTGCCTGCCTCCCCCCATCATTCCTAATGCAGAGATCCTGATGGCAAGCAAAGAGTTTAAAATAGGTAGGTGGAAATGCTGTCACTAAAAGGCATATTCATCCACACGTAGCCACCCACCACCGCTGCTATCCAGGCACTTTTTAGCAATGGATGTCAATCCCCATCGAGACTTTTAAATAGTTAATCCCACTGTCAGTTCACATTTTGGCTACAACATTTTACTGGCCCAGGTTTACTGACTGATACTGACTACGAACCTCATAAGACGGTTGTACTGAATACAGACCAGAGCGATACAACAAAAACCCTGGGATTTTTGAAGGCAGCATTATAAATGAATGGTTGTGACAAAATAATCACAAAGCCAGAGGGAGTTGAGGAAGGTGCTCTCTTTCTCCCCTGCAGAAGACAATGCAGATTAATTCTCCTTATCCGGTTATTTGCACACCTCCCACCGCGTTGCTATTCAGAGACACAAAGGCAGCAACACTGACATAGGATTCCCAAAGAGGATTCATTTCGGTGCTTTTGCCCACCGCAAACTTTTACGACACACAATGGATCATGATTAATTTAGCTAAGGGGCCCTGGTGGGTGGATAAGGACATTTTGGATTGTTCTCCTCGTATGGATTCTACAGACCTCATTACCTGTACCGCTCCCTCACCCATCTCTCTCTGTTCAGGTGATATAGTGCGCTACCGATGTCTTCCCGGCTACCAATTAAATGGAAACAGCATCCTGACCTGCCGGTTGGGGACGCACTTGGAGTTCGAGGGACCTCCGCCGTCATGTGATGGTGAGTGAATGGCTTGGGTTAGAAAACGTACCCAAGCAGAGGCGGTGCCGTCTTTTTCAAGACGGCCCTTTTTACACAAACACAGTTGGCCGCGCCGTGCGAGCACTTGAGCGCTGGGTTTAAGGGGGAGTCTGCGGCTCTGGAGAACTTCCAAGATTTGCTGATCTTCACTGCCCTCCCCTTTTATACTTCCATGACCACTGCATCTCTCAGGGCCTTACTCGAGAGCCCCTTAATGTTTGGAGGTTGGGGAGCGGCCAGCACTGTTTATCCACTATGCCTGATTTTTATCCTGCAGGTCCAAGGATCAAACCTATGATCTTCCATTTTTTTTTTTTTTTACATTGCGATAACGCGTTCCCCTCTAGCTGTATTTAGTGCATTTTTCTCTTTCTGCTTTATCTTTTCATATGATCTCCCTATTATGAAAGAATTGAAAAGAAAAGAAAGAAAAGAAAAATGTTTAGCTCTGGGAAACGTGATGAATACTGATATGTACAGACATTGTTTTTGATTATTTAGCTCAACAGTCTCAAAAACTCCATATGTACTCCATATGTTGGTCCAATACATCATCTCCAAAGACTGATCAAATAGCAGAGCGAACACTGACGTAAGCCTGTGATCTATACAAGTCCAAATACAACTGGCTACATGGTGTGCTGTACATCATCCATAAAAATAATAGTTAAATTGTCTCTATACTCTAGATAAGGGCACTTCACTTCACTTCGCCTACGTGACGAGGAAATGTGTTTGACAAATGTGTCACAGCACCAGGGAAACACTGTCTCCAATGTCCGCCATGATTGTTATGCTCTAATCATAGACCCGTGGACTAGTTTGACATCTGCCTTGTTTAGCTGCACTTTCTGCCCGTAGTTACGGCGCGGTGTAGCTGCATATCAGTCTGGCAGCACTTTCCCATCTACGTGGATGATACGAGGCTCCCACGAGGCTGTTGTGGGGCCACCTACGTGCTGAGATATTGTCCTCCCACAGGAATTAATGAGTGCGGTGTTCCCAGCACAAGGGATGATCACAGCATTTGTATGTGGGGTGCAATGCTTTGGCTCTGGGCAATAGACTGGGTGCATAGAAGGGTCCCTCTGTTTTTTTTCTCATCCACATAATATTATAAAGTCATATATTTTTCATTGCTTCCTTTTGAAAAGGAAAAAAAAGGTAATTGTCGGCCATTGCCATTTGTTGTGTCTCACTCTGTTTGAGGGATATGTAGGTGGTATTTGATGAATGCAACTCATTTCCAGTGCTAAATAGGAAAAATATGCAAATGTTCTCAGCATGAGATAAAAGAAAGGAAAAGGAAGAAGAGTTGCTGAAAGTGTGAGGGCGGTGACAGGGGAGAAGGATCCATGTGTTTGCAGATTTTAAAGAGAGATATGCCCACGACACAGAGGAGACTTAAAGTGTCAAAAAAAAGTGAAGAAATTTGAGTGAGTGAATTTTTTTTTTTTTCCTCCCGTGAACTTCTTTCTTTCGCAAACTAACCTTTCACCGCACCTGCAACTTATGTGCTTATGTTTCTGTTTCATGTGGCCCGTTTTCATTTTTCACCTTATGCTGAGAGACACTCATAGTGGGGGGGGGGGGGCACCAACAGTTCCACTCAGTCTTGCTGCAAGCTGTCACATTGCCGGCGCAGACAGACCTGGTTGATGGAGAGGAGAGCCACATATAGCTGAAGCTAAAGGACTCAGAAAATAGAGCGAAAAGGAAGTTGAGAGCAGAGAGGAAAGCGAGGCATTTCGACTGATGAACGAGAAGCAGATTGAAGAGGGGAGAGGGAGAGCGTAGGATGGGAGGAAAACGGTTGGGATTGCTCTGAATAAGAATAATTCTGAAGGGGGGGGGGGGGGGGAGTTAATCCGTCTGGAAAGATAGAGGAGAGTCTGCTAAATGAGCAGAGGGATGGCGAGTGAGTGAGCGAGCGAGCGAGCAGGAGTTTAAAAAGTGAGCAGGTACAGGGAGTGACTTCGTTGGAGAGCAGCGAGGAGACGAAGCGCTCGGGCTCATTGAAATGCAGGGGACATGCCGGCTGCAGCTGCACCTATCAAATCACCCCTTCTAGCCCCCGACAAGCCGGGCGCTCAGACACTCTCCGTTTGCACGCGTCGCGCCGCCGCCGCGCACACGTGCACTGAATAAACCTGCACACACAGGGGTCTGGCGCATGTGTGTGTGTGTGTGTGTGTTTGGGTTCCGCAGCAGTGAGCGTTGTCATTGTCGAAAGCCGAGAGCAGGAGCGCCGCCCCCCCCCCCCCCCCCCGCGCGCAGCCCGCTTCTGCAGTGCCGCCGCTCGCCCCTTTGGCGCCTGTATTCGTCTCGCGTCCTCTGCACTCCCCCCCCCCCCCGCCCTCACCCGCCACTTTCTCTCCCCTGACTCACCAGTAACCGACTTGCTGGCTGTTCTTATGTAACCAATATGCCCTTAAATTACCTGTTCTTTTTCTAATGGCGTTTTTGGGCTTATGGCTCAAAACAGAACGCAGGTCACGGTATTCGGACGCTTTTACCCTTCTTTACATACAGGTTACTGGTCTTTTCTTTAATCTGGAGAATTATAGCCAGTTCAGATGGCAAATGGCTTTAGCCTTTCTTTTATTGGCTGCCATTAGAGGAACAAGTTGATTTGTGCATTATTTGATTTCCCTGCTATTTGATTGAACTGGGTTGTATTGAACCCTCAGCCCTTAACTGCATCTGCGACCACAGGGAGCGTGATCCAGCATCTCACACACACACACACACAGAGCCACCGCATCAGTTTCAAATTGTTCCTTAAATTCATTATTGAAACACAATGAGCTCTGATGATCCCAAATCCCAGTGTTTATCCCCCAGACAGACTTCTGGTTCAAAACCTGCATAATCACACATCACATTAGTTTCCCAGCTAGCTCGTTTTCTTCATCCCCTGTCGGGGCCCTTTTGCCTCCCTCTCCTCGCTGTCTATCTCCTATTTGCCCTTCTCTTAGTCCTACAGAATGGATTACAGCTGCCCCTTCTTACCCATCTGCATTGTCGTCACCCGACTTCCCCGAGTTGTTAGGCCCTGATCCACTCTAATGCTTACGTTGTGGCCCATCCCCTTCAATCAGCTTGTTATTGCTCTACAGCTTATGCTAATTAAATACTGACACGAGTAAAGGCATCTCGAACGGCAGCGTAGTGCTTCAAGTCTGATGTATTGCGGATTTATGCACGCCATTACTTTCATACTGGAGTGCACGATTGTTTACGTATGGATGCAGACGCACAGCTGTGCTCGTGCGCGCAGAAGCCTTCCATAGCGTTTTCTATTGGGAGCGGTTGCATGCCACGTACACGCTACAAGCTTATTCCATTCCTTGTTTCATTGAAGTTAAATTCCGAGCGTTATCATTGCTAATCTCACCTTTTTTCTTCTTCTAAATAGCAGGTATGGATAGATAAGAGCCCCCGCGCCTGTCAGCTCCGAGACAAGTTGACTGCAGCTTTAAAGACACTGTTGGAGCCTTTCGAAAGGTCACCGGCAGCACACATGTCATTCTCAGAGAATTGATTGTTTAATGAACTTCACGCTTAGCTTTTATGTGCTACTTCCCGGCACAATCGGTGTCACTATCAATTCAAGCGTTTTGTCTTGACGTCCGCTGGAGTGCTTGATGTTGAAAAGGATTTCACAGACTTTTGTAATTGTCCTTCTGTGGACATTTGGAGGAGAATGTTTTACATCTACTTCCACATGCAGATGCTACATTACGTACGTACATGACGGCACTATTAGGAAGTATGCGCCGTTGTACATGCGCGGGTCTTTATACTGGCACAGATGTTGCTCCCAGTTATTTTATTACTTTTGCAAAATGTCCCCTGAATGTTTTGAGTGACGGCTTCCCAGAAATCTCCCGAAGCCGTACATCCCACCTGGTTGACGCGCACAGCAAAATGAAAAAAAAAATAATGCTTTTATATCATTTGCAAATGCTGCTCAACCCAGGCTGTCTGCCGTAATGTTTTTCCTGCAGATTAAATAAGTTCTGCCCTCATGAACACACACACACACACACACACACACAGAGTGTCAAGTTCACACATTGTCCCGCAAAAGAGGCTCTGCTGGAATGCGATTCAGAGCATTCATTATTTCACCACTGTAATGAAGGACCGGCAGGTGCCGAGTGCTCTCCTATCCTCAGGCAGAACAAGCTGAAAGTATTAACAGGGGGCCTTTACACCACCGGCTAGATATCCTGCTCCACCTGCTGATAAACACACAAAGACACACAAAATATGTCATGTCAACACCTGATCATGTGCAAGAATTTTTTATTAATCACATTTGCTGCATCTTTTAAATGTGTCATGCGTTTTAGTCCTGCAATAAATTTTCTGAAATGGTCTTTTGTTAGGGGCTCTTATCAGTTCATTTCATTAGGTATACCAAGGTAAGCCTTTATGATTCTTTCTGATATAGGAAGCCTTGATTTATAATGGAAAACAGTCAATTTAGAATGGTATCATATTAAGAGTTAATTCCCAGTCCCCTGCTTCGGCACTCAGGACTATTAGTTGAGCCGCAAGAACAATGGGAAGGGGAAAGAAAACTATTGGGCAGTTGCATTGGGATATCATTACAGCATTGGCTTCCTGTCATGTTAAAGTTTTTTTTTTTCTGTGGTTCCATTGTGTATTCAGACAGCTCTGGTAGATTAAAAGATCACAGAAAAAAGGCAACAGACAAGAGCGCCATAAATCGCCCTATAATTACTAAAAACACTGAAATGTCAGATGTCATTGAGATATCCCACAAGAATGCCAAAGGCAGGGGGGGGGGGGGGGGGTGGGGTAAGGACTTCCAGGTAGGTGGAAGCATTACGTGTTATTTTAGCATCACATCTGACTGAGCAAATCATTAAAATGAGTCAAATTACAAAACACACCGGCCGTCTCTTGGGTTGACTTACTGCACATTGGGAGCAGGGTGACAAGTGGCTTGACTTGGCTTGTGTTTTATGCCACTTTGAGTTGCCCTCCAACAACAACAACAACATGGGTCCAACCAATCCAATGTGTGCTTCCAATTTAAATCCACTAAAAAGAATGAGCAAGGAAATAAAGCTTATCTTAAACAAACCATTATTCCAGTGTTTCAAAATTCTTGACATTTCTCTTTCCCTCTGTCTTTTATTTCTCTCAACAGTCACTTGTCCCATGAATGAGGTATTGACAGCCTCCACAGGTGTCATCTTGAGCCAGTCACCAGGCAACGGTTTCCCCCATTTTGATTCGTGCTCCTGGGTGGTCAAAGTAGACCCTGGCTACAATATCACCTTCACCATCGAACACTTCCAGACCAGCCGTCAGTTTGATGAGCTCGAGATCTTTGATGGTAAGTCGCTGCTTTCGCCCTGGAAGTGAACACGTACACACTAACACATACTAGAGTTTGTGTCATTTAGTCAGCAGTATCATGCTTCTTTGGACCTTTTTCTTTGTGTGAAACAAGCGCATCGTGCTATATTCGTCGTCTGGGTGATGCTTACCATTTACCCAACAGTCCCTCCCACCCATATGTCCTTAGCCAAAGACTAATTGCACCAATTTCCACAATGAAATGCTAAAATGACACACAAATGTACTGCCCCTCACAGAAGATCTAGTAATAGAAAATCCAACGCTTTTTCCCTTTCATGGTGTCAGAAAATCTACATCTCCCAAGTCCATTTGAATCTGATTAGAGGCACACAGAGCAATTTACCTCCAATGCGAAAAGCTCTCTCCACCTGCAACTACAGTCTCGGTCTCTCAGAACCCACTGAGTGCAGGACCACTGCAAGGACAACAACCTTCAGGTGTAAATTCTATCGGATACAACAACATCCACAGAAACCTGTGGGGATAAAAGAAAGAAAAAAGCTAAGTCAGTGACGTTGGTTTAAATGACTGCAGTAATAGTAATGTGACCACTAATAATAACGAAGGCAGCAGCAGCAGGCGTCAGGATCCCGGTCCAGATAGAACCACCATCTATAGAAACCTGTGAGGTCGAGAAAAAGCACAAATACTGTGTGTTTATCGATGTGCATTAATGTTGACAGTAATAGTAATGTGACTAATAACAGTGTTGGAGGCGGTAGGTGACAGCAGGGCCACGGCAGTAAGCAGGACCAGGGTCCAGACAGAACCCTGATCCCGGTGAGGCGAGAAAAAAAAAAAAAAAAAAAACGCCGGGGAAGAAGCTGAATTAGTAATGTGCATTAATGATGGAAAACAAGGTATTATTTCAAGACCCGGGACCAGGGGTGATTTATATTAACGTATTAGCGCGCTCGTTCTTCTGCAAAAAGTCATGGGGTTTTGAAAATGAAATTCTTCTCAATAATAGTAATTTATTTTTGTTCTCCCTCTCTCTCTCTCAATCCAGGCCCATCCAGACAGAGCCCTCTTCTCATTACCCTCAGTGGTAATTATTCTAACCCACTGAGCATCACCAGCTCCAGTAACAGAGTCTATTTGCACTGGTCCTTTGACCACACAACGCGCCACAAAGGCTTTCGCATACGCTACTCAGGTGAGTCATGAGCAGTCATATACAGAGACTTTTTCTATAAATGTCCATTCAGAATGTATTATCTGACGTGCATTGTTATTTCTAGTCATCTCTGTGTGTGTGTGTGTGATCTCATCAGAAGTGCCTTTATTTTTATTTTTTTTACTATGCCAACGAGACCAAAATGTGCCTGCCGAATTCAGCTGAAATTGCTAGGAAAATGACCCATCTCCATGACAACGTACCGGGGGGAGGCGGGCACCTGCAGCTCTCCTTGCTCTGCAGCACAGGCCTGGAAATTAGCAAACGCTGTTGTTTTTCTTTTTTTTTCTTTCTATTGCTTATAATTCTTCTGACCCACCTTGTGAGGTCTGTTGGTATGCTACACCTGCACAACTCGCTCTGAATTATGACTTGTGTAAATATTTAAAAGGCTCCCTCCGTTCTGTATCAACACCACTCAGCCAGTTTGACTAATCGCCTCTCTCCTCTCGGTGGAGCTCTGTCTCCCCAACCGGATGTTCTGTCGTTTATCTCCCCTTCTTTTCCCTCCTTGCCGTGATGGATTTTTTTTTTGCCCGTAGCAGACTAAATGACACGCGGGCTTAAAGTGATGGCTGAGACTCCTGAAGTTGCCACGGTTAACGTGGGGTTGCCTTCTGTATGCTACCTCGGTCCGGAGAAAGAAACAGATGGCACCGGCAGACTCGTGCATCCGGCTGTGACCTTCGTCAATCCACAATCCATCTTTTTTTTTTTTTTTTTTTTTTTTCTCCTCCATTGGCCGGTCTTCCATCGCGAACTTTCAGACGTCTCATCCAGCAGCCCGCAGCCATCTTAGTTTTCTTTTTCCTTCTCTGCGTCCATCATTTACCTCGCTGTTAGTCTTTTGCATCATTTTGTTCATCATCCCCATCGATTCAACCCGCTTTCACTCGGCCTGACTCGGCTATACCCCCCCTCGCTATCTCCTTATGTGTTTTTTTTTTTTTTGTATCACCAACCCCCTCCCTCCCTCTCTCTCTCCTCCTCTCTATTATCTATTCCAATCCAGTCACCTGCCAACGTAGATCTTATTCCTCTGAGCTGCAGCGCTGATTGCAGTGAGACGAGCTGTATACTATAATAGGCGGAGAGGGCGAAGTAGTGAGGAACACTGAGAGAAGGGCCAAGGAGTTAGACACGATAGACGTGGAGAATTGAACCCAAGGCTGGATTTGGGAGCCGCCCGTCACGGTGACTGACAGGAGGAGGCCTCGCTAAGGAAAACGGATGAGCTCATTTAGGCTTTTTAAATATCATTGCACTTACTCGTTGGGTTTCTGCGTGTTCTATTCCTTGCCTCTGTGATGGCATTACTTTGAATGTACCCCTTGATGAATGGGAATTGTGTAAAACTTTAATGCTATACTTAGATCTCTTAGTAGATGAAGCTATGGAGATTGTCTAAGATCTCATGAATGCTGAATAGATATGACAACGCTGACATTGAGTCACAAGTCTTTATACTTAATTCTGTCAAATAGCATAGCACTTAAATGTCCCGCTGACTTGAAAAAAGGCATTTTATTGTTTTTATAGAACTAATTTGGTCATAGTGATCAAGGGAAATGAGTCATAATCTAGTTTGTGTCATTAGTCCTCTCTGTAATTGGTCTCCACAATTAGCACAATTTTCAGAGTCTCGTAGCCATGTTCCGTTACATCACCAATTTAATATTGCTTAATTTTCTTATTATTCATTCTTGGATCTGTTGCTTGACTATTTTGGATGCTGCTGTACATGATTATTGCAGGCGCCAATTTAGTCAACAAACACAAACGTTTAATGATTTTCCTCTGCGGCCGTTGACAAACATTTGTTACCTTTAATGCGTTTTTTCACTCTGGTCTTTGCTTTAAAGAGATTGCATTGCAGCGCGTCTATTAATATATCCTCCTTCACCACGTCCGGCGTGGAGGACGGCTGCGAACGAGATTGGGCGCTACATGTTAATCCTTCTCTCTCCCTCAATAAAAAAAAAACTTGCATCATCATTGGGGGTTTTCACGCTTGTTGCGCTCAGTTTCATCGCTGTGCATATTTATGGCTTCACGCGTTTCTTTTCTTGTTTTCCCAGTCGCCTACTGTAGCCCTCCCAACAACCCCGCAAATGGCACAGTGCACAGTGTCACAGGCACCAAGCTGGGCAGCACGCTGCGTTTCAGCTGTGACCAGGGCTTCCGGCTTATTGGTCAGAGCAGTGCCACGTGCACCCGCACTGCACAGGGGACCTACCAGTGGAACGCACCAGTGCCCCTTTGCCAAGGTAAGGGGGAGAAAAGTTTGGAAGTTGTCGTGAAAAATGAGTGATGAGTGGGTCCAGATTATTGTGAGTTGAAATTTAACTGATACATGAAATGATGGGACTTTAGTTTTACCGCGTCGTTGTCATTGTGACTGACCTCGTTCTGCATCCGGTGCCGCTTTTTATAAGTAATGAAGTTGACCTGAAAAACCTGCAAAAGAAAAAATAAGAAGAATTTAACACTCATTGCCGAACTGGCTTGCTGACTTAGGGAACACATTTTTGCAGCAACTGTATTTAACAGGTTGGGTCGTTTTGATTTAAGTTGATTGAAAAAAGAAAAAACATTGGATCCATTTGCTTAGGATTAAAGTATGATTTCAGCTGACAGTGTGCCTCAGGCGTGCTTAAAGGAAGCTCACTTCACCGTTCCACAGATTCTGCTCTGAAAAAATCTGAGATTTATGGTATTTGGTTTACCTTAGAAAAGTTGTTTGATTTGTTAGTCTCATGCATTATGGTCACAGTAACTTCATGCATTGTTTTCATTGAATGGAATGAATAATAATGAACATTTATGAATATATTTTTCAATGAACTAAGTGAAAACAATACATAAAGGAATTGCTATTGGCAATATTGAGGACCCCTCAACTTAAAAAGGTTATTTTTCTAATGTTACTTTATTTATATTCACGTTATTACTGCTTTTTAAAGTTGTACTAGATTTTACAAGGCTGAGTTACTATTGAACCATGTTTTATCCATTTCTTTATTCAATAAATTCAGATTTTCTTTTATATGCCCTCACAAAAGCATCACATCATTTTAACACCCAACTTCCAGAGTCTACTTTCCAACCAGAGTTATTAGCAATAGCAGCTGAACCAAAAAGGGAGCAGAAGGGCTGTCATTCAGTGCCTGGTGAGGTCTGCACCAGGTGTAATCTCCACATTAATTGTGTGCACTCTCTCTAGACTCTATTGTTTACTATAGTGCAGATGGCAGCCTGAGCTAATGTTTACTGCACATCATTGCCGGCTCCGGAGTTTGTTTGTACAGGAAGCCCATTGTGAGCAAAATACTGCATACAAAGATGGTTGTTAAAACACACCCTGCTACCTGTGCTTTCATTTTACCAACCACATGTTTCGTCTTCCCTTCCCACCGTCGGTCACCTTCCAGTCACGTCTTGCGGCATGCCAGTGCCTCCAGTCAACGGCAGCATCGGGGGCCAGGACTTCTCTTTAGGAGCCAGGGCCACGTACCAGTGTAATCCCGGATTTCGGCTCGCGGGGCCTGTCACCACCTCAGTGATCTGTCAGGAATCTGGGAGGTGGAGCCCCATCGAAGCCCCACCCAGATGTGTCCGTGAGTATTTGTCTTGCCGTTGGCTTAGTTTTTTTGCAGTAGTTTCTATAGAAACGGCGGTTTATTTTGCCCATATTTAAGGTTTTTCCCAACTTTTCCCGTTAATTTACTGTTTGATTTAATGAAGTTTGTCCTCTGATCCTCCAGCGGTAACCTGTCCTGACATTGGCCACTCTGCTGTGGAACATGGGAGATGGAGGCTCATCTACGGTACTCAAAACCAATACGACACAATGATGATGCTCATATGTGACCCCGGATATTACTACAGGGGGCAAAGGGTCATTCGCTGCCAGGCCAACAGCACCTGGAACTACCCAGATCCACGGCCAGTCTGCGAGAGTAAGTAATATTGTGCATGGTCCAATTGTCTCTGTTTCTTGACTGAATTCCCTTAAAAGCATGAATAGTATTTGCATCCAAATGTATGATATTCCACTGTGATAACTAAACAGCCACTGATCTCCTAACCAAAACAAAGACAAAAGACAAGACAAAACAAATTAGTATTCTTGTGGCTGTATTTTCAACCTTTGGGATTGTAACTAAATTCCATGCTTTTTCTCCTTCAGTCATCTCCTGCGGCGACCTCGGGGCCCCACCAAACGGCAATAAGATTGGAACGCTCACCGTGTATGGAGCCACTGCCATTTTCTCCTGCAACACAGGATATACCTTGGTAGGCTCTCGGGTACGAGAGTGTATGTCCAATGGCCTTTGGAGTGGAACACAGGTCCAGTGTCTAGGTGAGACCCTCAGCACCCGAAAATGAGTATAACTCAAGTCTCGAGTTATGATTATTAAAAATAAAAAAGAGAAAAATACCTACAAAAGACTTACTTTTACTTTTTTTTTTCACACTCAGCTGGGCATTGCGGCACCCCGGAGCCAATTGTGAACGGACAAATCAATGGAGAGAATTATAACTATCGAGGCAGCGTTGTGTACCAGTGTAACCCTGGATTTCGTCTCATTGGGGTGTCGGTGCGAATCTGCGAACAGGATCACCGCTGGTCGGGACGTACCCCCGTCTGCGTCCGTGAGTGCCAACTTTACGAGCAAAGCTATGGGTGGTGTAGTGTAAAAAAGACATGTATTATCAGATGAGGGCTTACGTCTAAAATGTCACACTAGGACATGTTTATTCCTTTCAACAATGACTAATCACAACATAAGTTGCCAACTCTGGGATACAACATTATTTAAAGGGGGGGCGATCTGGTCTAAAGGTCCAATTCACAAAAAAATAGCATCTAAAGAGGAACAGTCCAAATTATCACTGAGCTTTGTGAATTTGAGAATGAGAATTATTCAAAGCCCAATTATTGTGTTGTTTATTAATCATGGCACATGGCAACTATACACGTTTCTTTTTGTCTTTTTATGTTCAGGTTTACCGTAAAAAAAAAACAACCCTGCTGAGATCACCTTTTCTATCCAGTGCCGTATATATGTAAATATGTAACCACGACTTCCTTTCTCCTCGCACTCTCGCAGCCATCACATGCGGTCACCCTGGTAACCCTACCTTTGGTGTGACCCAGGGAACCCAGTTCAACCTAAACGACGCTGTGCGCTTTGTCTGCAACACCGGCTATGTCCTGCAGGGCGCCGTCAAATCCGCCTGCCAGGCCAACGGGCAGTGGAGTAACGCCCTCCCCAGGTGTAAAAGTAAGTGCCAGACAGATGCCTGAGCTTGTTGGTCAACACTGTATATGTATGAGTTTTGGAGAAAAGAGTATACAAATAATGCTGAGGGATGGGGGGGGGTTCCACATACCTGCCTTCAGGGGCATCTGTGAAGGCAAGTATTAAATGAGCTAATGTTTTATAAGAGGTTTCATGTTATGTGAACACAGATGACCCCAATTGTTGAGAGACTGGAGATGAGGCAGTTTAAAATTGAAATGAAAAGCCAAAAGAGAAGCCTGGATTACTTAATGACCAGGGTCTCCACCATTTGGTCGGTGGAGTTTCCGGATATAATATTCACATCGGATGTTATTGCCTCTTTCCCTAGCTACCTCCGCTACACCCTAAGGCTCACCTGTCAGTGAAGAAAAGCTGGTTAATAACCATGCAGACGACCAAAAAACAATCACACGATCCTCGAGCTCGTGTGAAAGACAGACAGACAGCCAGCCGCCTTGTGAGACCCCCGCACGCTGCCTTTTGCACGGAATAAGAAGTATCCTGCGCCGCTTTGAAGCGGGGCGAAGACTTTTAATTTGGCAGGGTTTCTGCAACAGGGCGGACGCGTCCCGGCTCACGCGTCTGTCTCCCCTCCCCCCCCCCCGCCAACCGAGGGCTTTGTGACAGGCGCAGAGAGGAGGCGCTCGCAAGGTCAGGCCCTGAGCTTGACAGGGCCGGTGACAGAATCAGTGACGGATTGAGTTATGAGTTTGATTTCAATGAGGAGACATTCATGAAGGGATGAGGAGGTCGCAAGTCTCCATGGGAATATTTTTCAGTCGTTAAAAAAAAAAAGAAAAGAGAAGGGTACATTTGGCTGCAAGCAGAGGTACGCATTAAATATGCTGGCGGTGGCGTGGATGTGTCATCATATTGGGATGGGCCTCGTTTGGATGCAGATGCTGAGGTGCATTTAGCGTGAGACTGTGTTTGTGTAACAAGGTTGCGGGTAGCCTAGTTTTTTTTTTTTTTTTGTCAATTTATCACCTTAATTACAGCCTTCCAGACATTTTTTGGTGAGGCGCCCTCTCCTGTCTGCTGTGCACTTCCTCCGTGTGGAATGGTAAAAATGCGGGGATGGTATCCACTTCATTCGTCCTCTCCTTAGCTGATCCAAACCATCGGCCACAAGGAGGATATTTTACCGGATAGAGACAGAAGGCAGGACAAGAAAAAAAAAAGCGGTACGGGTGGGTTTGCAACTAATGATTGCAACGCTCCAGATTTTAACTACACAAGTGTGTTGGCCCATCAATTATGCAGGGAGGAGGAAAAGCACCACAGGCCCAGGCAGTCCACCATCCCCGCTCCCCCCCCGCTAATCACCACCAATTTGAGCCACGGCCACAAAGCCGCAACGCGGCATTCTTTGGACAACTGGTGTGTTTATTTGTCTTTGTCAGCGATGCAAAGGTAGAGTCAGAAGTCAGAAATAAATAAATAAATAAATAAATAAATAAATAAATGAAACTCTTGACACACCACTCACAGAGCAGTTACTTGGCAGCGGGCCAGGAGGAAGAGGAGGAGGAGGAGGAGGAGGAGAGGTTTACTGGGGTCTCCGCTTCTGAGTGGAACGGAGATTAATTACCTCTGCCCGTCTTCCCCTCGTTCACTTTTATTCTTCTCTTCCTCTCGCCAAGCCCGCTTGGGCCACAGACAAGAATGGACCTGGAGGTCGGTCACTTCAGATGACTGTTGGGCCGCTTTTTGAGCCAGTGATGCCAGAGCACATTTAACCAAAAGCCAAATTCCAAAATGGGCAAGTCTCCGGGCTCAAGCAACTCCACTGCTTCGAATTCCACTTTATTGTTAGTTGTAAATGACGGCACCGCGGGTCAGCACTCTGCCGGAAAGGACACTTTATGGTAGGTATTTTGGGGGCAATTTAGCTGTGCCCGGGCCAATTTTGGAGCATAAAAAATGAGCTAGATTTTAGGCACATTAGCATACAATGTGTTCATTTTGGAATTTGCAAAGGCACAATCGTGGGGCAAGGCAGACTGGGGCACAATGCCTGCTTGGATAGCATTTGAGAAGCCATTAGAGTTTTGGCATCATGATACATATTTGTTTCACAGTATAGACTAGACAGCAACTGTTGCTCACGGTACTCTGACTTTGTTGAGGCAATCCATTATATATATATATTTTTTTTTTGTTCTGTACCTGAGGTTTCCACGACGGATTGGTGCCGGTAGCAGTCAAAGTCTGACGCTCTGTAATGGATTTTAATACTTTCTGCACCATCAGGGCCTCTTCCTCGCAGCAACACCCCTCTCTCTTCCCCCCCCCCCCAAGCCCTGCCGATGTATTCACTCCTGACTCATCCCTCATCCTCCCCTTGCCTAACTCTCTCCATCTGGTGCTAAAGTGACACGGTGCCTCTTCTCCTGCGAGCGCTCCATCCATCACCGTCTTCGCACCACAGTGGCCAGCAGCAGACCGGTCTAATGAAGCAAATGTTGATTTCCGGAGTCTGCCTCCTACTTCATTCGGATTCGGGTGGATGAATGGCCAGATGAGCTGGAGCAGTAGATGAGAAAATGAATGGACAGAGTGAAAGCGAAATAATAAAAAAAACTAATTGAAGTGTGTTCAAAATACATGAAGTAATGGTTATATCATTTCTTAAATTCAGCCTGAAACGCTTACCCGAAGTTGCATCCCCCCCCCCCCCGCCTCTTTTTTCTCAGTTGTGAACTGCACAGAGCCGGGTCACGTAGAGAACAGCATCAGGCAGGTACTGCCCAGCGGCCCGCATCGCTACAGCTTCCAGACCGCCGTGTCCTACCGCTGTAACCCCGGCTACTACCTGCTGGGCACCAGCTCCATCTCCTGCCAGGGGGACGGCACCTGGGACCGCTCGCTGCCCAAGTGCCTGCGTGAGTACCTCGGGCGGGCGGATTGCCGGCGGCACCGGCGTGACCACCCCCCCACTCAAACACTAATCCCTCCTTTTCTGTCCTCCCCCCCCCCACCCCCTTGTGCTCTGGGCGCCCAGTGGTGTTGTGCGACCGCCCCGGCATGCCCCCCTACGCCCAGATCTCCGGCGACCGGCGGACGGTCGGCTCGGTCATCCGCTACAGCTGCATCGGCCAGCGCGCCGTCATCGGCAACACGACGCGCATGTGCCAGCTGGACGGCCAGTGGAGCGGCTCGCCGCCGCACTGCTCCGGTACAGAAAAACTGAATTTGGAGAGATTGAACTGACACTAGCCTCTTTTTTTTTTTTTTTGATAGCTGTCAAACCTTAGCTGGACGAAGCGGCACATTTTTATGTCGTGCTGAAGCCCCCTTTTTTCGCATCGTCCGTCTCGCTCCTTGTTTAAGATATTTTGTTCAGATGTAATATCACAGACTTTTAAGGGTTTGGGTAGAAGCTATTATCAGGCAACGGGCGGAGTAGGTGGAGCAATGATGGAACTGCCTGTCTGATCAATGGGCCTCCAGGGCAGAGTGAATGTCTTCTGTAAAACTATTTAATCTGCTCATATTACGCTGAAGAAAAGTGGCGCCCACACCTCTGCTGGGTTATGAAACCCTATGAAGACATCGGCCCCCATACTGTCTGCCCCCCCCCCACCCTCCCCGGTACATCGATTTGCCAATAAGCCAAAACAAGCCCACTCACAAAGATCGGACTCAAACATAGACAGCGACAGAAACACACAAACAAGCTGACAGAATAATAGCATGCTGACAGTTTAATGTCACAATCCATGACATTCATGTGGATTCGGGGGTGCGCTTGGTTCTCTCACCTCACGTTTTTAGCGGCGCACTAACGAAGCGGTGTTGACCAGTGCCTCGTAAAGTGTTTTAAATAGAGGGAATGGAATTATAAAGTATGCATCGTAATACTTGGACGGTCAACGGAACGAAAAAAAAACCTCATCTGATTCAACATGTTCTTGCACGGGTGACGTTTTGTTCCCCCCCCCCCTCCAGGCGACGCCGCCGGGCTGTGTGGGGACCCGGGTACCCCCGTGCACGGAATCCGTCTGGGAGAGGAGTTCACGGCCGGCGCCGCCGTCCGCTTCAGCTGCGAGCCGGGCTATGCGCTGAAGGGCTCTCCAGAGAGAACCTGCCTCACCAACGGGTCCTGGCTCGGCACCCAGGCCGAGTGTCACGGTAAGGCCGTGTGCACACGCGGACCCTCGAGGCGTGTGTGTTTTTATCTGTTCTTCTCTGGCAAAACATGGGACTGGTAGTCGGGGAAAGGGGGGGGGGGGGGGGTTGTGATGGATTCCAGTTTCACAATCAGGATTACACAGCTCAGAAGGTTTCATGCCAACCTGCCTGGAAGAAGAGTCTGGCCAATTGTCAAATTTTGCTTTCAGCGGGATGAATGATGATTGCAACCTTGTCTTCTCGTCCTTTCACGTTCGCAGAGGTACTGCAGGGGTAACGGTAGTTCTTCCTCTAATCGGCATGTGTTGCACCGTGCCGGTAGCTGTGGGAATGTTAGTTACTGAAGCTCACTTGCTCCTGGCTATCCAGCCCTTACTCTTACTCTAACGCGGAGCCTTGTATGCATACTTGGTGGTAAGTCAAGTATGTTCACCGTCGGTCAAAAAGAGTTTAGCCTCTTTTTTTTTTTTTAATATAGGGTGAGCAGCGTATCGGAAAGTGTCTCTTACCCGAGACACAGACGTGCATATCGAGGGACTGGTGAAGGGAGGGTGAGAGAAGATCAATGCACAGATTAGTGTGGCACCCACACCCAGTAGACTTGGGTTCCAAGTCTGGCTCATGGCGAGGGAGCTTGGTGAGCTTTGGGTGGTACTAAACCAGTAGTATTCTGGACACCTGTGACTGGAGACCTTCTTTGGGATTCATTATGGAGAGCTGGAGGACATCGGTGGAGAAAGTCCCGTGCGGGCTGCTGATTAGATTGCTACCACGGCAACAGGCCAGCTGTTTGGATGTGCAATAACTTAAGTAGAATTTAATGTTCACTGAGCAACTAATGCACTGTGTGTTTAAGACATCGACCCTTATGTTAACCAACGTGAAATAGCCTTTTTCTCACTCACTTTAATTATCATTTGTTTATTAAATTTATTCATGTGCGTTGATGTTATGTCGTCATCCAGATAATATTCCACCTTGGTGAATGTTTCAGAATCTGGTTAAGCATTTTGTACTTGGACATCTTCACCCCGACATTGTTATGGTTATTCAGATCCAGCTGATCTCCACATACCCCAGCTGGGAATAGCACATTCCAAGTGATAGATTGTTGATCTAGACTGTAGTCACTGATTGTGTAATTAGCCCCAGCCTCCGCTGATTGAATAAAGAGGCATATTGGCCATTTGCATGTGTTTTGTGTGTGTTTGCAAAAAAGCGATTGAGTGAGGCAGAATGGGAGAAATAATAGAGAATGTTTTCCGTATTGATTAAAGCTCATAAAGCTTATCATTTGTTTTTGTTTTTTACCTTGCGCAAAATCACATCCGGTCTGCTGCTGACAAAAGCAGATTCTCTGAGAGTGCAGTGAGTGGATCCAATCGATCTGGGTCTTTTTGCTCTACGCTATCCTTTATTATTGCTCGGAATGGACAAAGAAATGACAAACAGTGTATAAAAGGTCCACTTTTTTATCTCATGCAAAACATATTGCATACAGTAGCAAGCATATAATAGAAAGATACGGTTTAAAATGATCTAAAGAACTGACATTTTCAAAATAGTTTAATTAATTAGAAGTTACTTTGAATATGATGCATGGTTTATCTGTGCTTCGAAAACATTCCTGTAGCTTCAACGTTTCATTTTTATTGCTAAACTTCCTTTCCCATTGGGTTTCAACTCAACTCTAAGTAATAATATTTTGAGTTATTTTGTTGCTTGTCGTCTTTTTTTTTTGGACACTTTGGACACTGCATGAACCGGTGGCAGATCTCCAAGTGTTTTATTCATTTTCAGCCGCCCTAAAATAATAAGACCACACACAACCTGGCATTTTTTTTTCCCACATTGCGCAGTTCTATTGTGTTTCTTTTATTTTCCTTATTTATCTTACTCTCCGCAAACACAGACCTTTTTCTTTCCACATTCTGCTGGTGAACAGTTTGTTATTTAAAGAAGCTTCAACCCTTCTGCAGGGCCGTGACACCACACACACACACACCACCCGCCAACTCCTCTCTCCCTTGCCTGACTCGTTCCCATTCCCTCTGTGGTGTGTGGTATGCCCGCTGGCTAAGGATGCCCACCTGTTCTCTGTTGGCACCGACTACAAAGGGCCAGGCCACATCTGGTCATTACAGGAGGGCAAAGCCCATGGGGCTCTGAGGGCTCGGGGCGAGCTGGAGAATGTAACCAACAGGACCATCGCTGTGAGCAGAGGATGCGTCAGTCAGAGCAGAGTTCCTCACGAAGTAGGGCTCACGAAAAACGGTGATGGTGGTGGAAAGGTGGGCGGGTGAAGAACAAATGTAAAAGGGAAGAAAAAAAAGAATAGTATAGACTTTTGGAATCCCACACGCTCATTACTGACTTTGACTCTGTTCATTCCAGATGTGGTCCATAGATTAGTATTACCTAATCCAACTCTTTTTTTCTCTTTCGTCTTCAGTGATCTCTTGTGGAAACCCAGGAACTCCACGCAATGCCCAGATCCTGAACCACGATGGCCTAACGTTTTCCAGATCTATTACCTACTCTTGCAGAGAGGGCTACTACTCAACCGGCCTGCTCACCCGACACTGCACTGTCAACGGCTCCTGGACCGGCAACATGCCCGAGTGCTCTGGTAATTAACATTCCCTACAGAGAAGGAGCCTCTGTTAGTGCTTATCTTTTTTTTTTTTTCCCCCATACTTTGATTTGAATGCGTGCTCTATTTGAGGCTGCATGGGGGTGTATTGGCGAGCACTGTCACCATAAATTCCCCATAGGATGAGTCCTAATAGGTGATGGATGGATCACTTGGATGGCTGATACACATTTACGGGTTGTCTCCCTTGGTTTCTCTTTTTGACAGAAGTTGCAATATGGAGAAAAGCTTCAGACACCATCAATACCTTGTAGGGGAAAGGTAGACAGGTTCCATTTCTAATGTTAATAAGATATGTGACGTTGTTAAAGAAAAACAGGAAGACTTGGAAGATCTGCAACAGCTATTATTTTTTTGTAACCTTATGTTTTATTGAAAATAGTTTTTAGGATTGGTTCCCTCAAATCAGACAGGAAAGGCCTCATGTCACTCAAACTGCACACAGCGGCTATACAGAGCAAAGACCCCCCCAATGAATAGAGGTCACATCGAGAAGCAGCTTCTCCTGAATGGAGTGGATAGACCTCAACCATCACGTTGATGGATTTCTGAACTGTAATCTACAGGAGTGAAAGGCTACTTTGACGCAGTTCATTAGAACATTTTTCGTCAGGTAAGGATGTGTGAATAGGAGCCCCTTCGGTTGAACAGTTTCTACTGATTTCTTGTACACTGTGGGGTATACAGGAGGATTTGTTGGACCGAGGTGGCTGGATATTGAGTTTTTATTTTATTTTTTTATCTAACTTAGACATTTACAGGAGAGCTGAGCAATGACGGAGCCGAGTCGCACGTCACACATCTTTGTTGCTCAATCAAACTCCCCACAGGGTGTGAAAATGTAATCAAAGGAAAGTGTGGTTCGTTTTGGAGCTTTTGAGAGTCACTGTAGAACAACATTAAGTCTCTGCACCCTAAAAGAGGCTTTAACTGGAGATAATCAAAGTGCAAGGACAGTTTGTTCAGTCCCATTAAGTCACACCGTTGAGTTACGGTGATTTGCATTGTGGGTAATGCTTTTAATTACGTATGTATAATAAACGTATCATTCAAAAGTGGCTGTACATAAATTAATGAAGCGCTAAATGCTTGTGAAGACGCATAAGATATTCGGCTTTTTTTTCTTCGAAGGATTAACATTGTGAGGTGAGACGCGTGATATTGATCGGCTGCTTCACTGAGTACAATCAAATGTAAAACATGTTAAATCATCAAATAACATGGCTCCATTACTCCAAACTGTATCAACTGCTCGATTTCTTTCCTTTCTTCAACTGAAACATTTTTCCTTCCTCACGTTGCACTCGGCCCCGTCTTCATTGACGATCCTTTTCACCCATTTCCATTTGGTCTTACTATTATTGTTGTTGTTCACCTTCTGTTTGTTTTTTGCAGTAATCAACTGCGGTGACCCTGGAGTGCCAGCCAACGGCTTGAGGCTGGGCAATGATTTCATTTACAACCTCACAGTCAGTTTCCAGTGTTCCCCTGGTTTCACCATGGACGCGGACCGGGCCTCGACTCTGATCTGCACCAAGGACCGGACCTGGAACGGCACCAAACCTCTCTGCAAAGGTGAAGTTATTTAGCGCAATCTTGGAGGCAATGCGGTGATACTAGACGATGGAAGGCCGCCACAGCTCATGGATCTTACAAATACTGGTTTCATTAATACTTGTGCGGAACGCGACCCGTCCTTTAAAGTGACGAGCAGAATCCACGACGTCCTCCAATGGGTCTCTGCTCCTTTTGCAGCGATCGTATGTGGTCCACCACCCTTCATCCCTAATGGACAGGTTGTCGGTACGGACTTCACCTGGGGCTCCAGCATCAGTTACTCCTGCAACCAAGGCTACCAGCTGTCTCTGCCCACTGTGCTAACATGCCAGGGCAACGGCAACTGGAGCGGAGAGAAACCCCAGTGCTTCCGTAAGTACATCTCAAATCACATTACATGCAATTTATTTCGACAAAGAATGTATGTATGGCCCTTGGTTAACATTTCACCCCCACCCCATGTAAGATATTGAATAATACCTTGTTATCCCTCTTTCTCTGCATCTTTATCTTTGCAGCTGTGTTCTGTGGAGACCCAGGGATGCCCGCCCAGGGGAGAAGGGAAGACCGGGGGTTCACCTATCTCTCCTCAGTCTCCTTCTCCTGCCACTCTCCACTTATCCTGGTGGGATCTACCAGGAGATATTGTCAGTATGATGGCACTTGGAGTGGCACACAACCCTCGTGCATAGGTAAGATAATGGTTTTGTCCACTTATTGAACGTCTATGCTTTTATATGTTGCCCTACGTTTCCATGTGAGTGATGCATTCCATTGGCTGGCATGCATTATTCCTCCTTATCTTCTCCCCTGTAATCCTGATTTCAGTTTGCAATCAAAAAAGAATGCACGCAAAAAATCATTTGACAGACCTTACAAGCTATTTTGATAATGCTTTCTTCATTCCTATTGGTTTAATTCACATTTTAGAATTACTGTGGAGGAAGTGTAGTCAGGCAGTGCAGTCAAGACTGCACCTGGGGCCCTGTTTTACCAAATTTCCACAATGCAACCTGCAATTTTCAACATGAGATAAATTCCTTGCAAGCATAATCCCCACCTTTGACCTCCGCATGAGCACACATCTTTAGTCTGTGAGTGATAATCATTTGTGAAACTCAAACCGTTAGTTAACTACATGCATGCAGTGCTTGCATAACCTTTTGATAATATTAGCTATATATTGTAATATTATGTTGTACTTAGACTTGGTGAGATGAAATTATTAGTGACTTCACAAACTCATGACTTGATCCATATCATTCTGAAATGTTTGTTTTCTTTTGTGTTTGGAAAAAATCCTAAAGAAAAACCGAAGGGATTAGATTAGATTAGACGCTTTAGCATGACAGCGGTAATCACAGAATTGCTGTGGTGTGTTTTTCAGATCCCACTCACACGACCTGCGGAGACCCTGGCACTCCTCTCTTTGGAAACCAGAACAACAGTCAAGGCTACCAGGTGCGAATTAACACCTCCTCTTCTTTGTGAAAACGTCTGCGTGCTGTGGTGTATGATCGACGCGCTCGTAGTCCGCTCAACATTTACACGTGCTCTTGTGTGTCCTCTCACAGATCAGCAGCACCGTGTTCTTCAGCTGCAGAAAGGGATACTTACTTCAGGGCTCCATCACTCGCACTTGTCTGCCCAACCTGACTTGGAGTGGTTTTCAACCTGAGTGCATTGGTAAGTACGCACTCTGCTCATATTCATGTAGAAGCATGTGTTACGCAAAAGTTCTCATTCCAAAAAAACCCAAAAAATAACCGCTTTAACGACCACCCCAGACGTCCTCTTGGGCTGACTCTATTTTTCGACATTCTTATCATGTTGCTCCTCTGATCCCTCCCCTTGTTCATCTCCTCAACCCAACTCGAACCCGTATCTCAGCCTCTTCTTCTTTGGTCGACCCTAATCCTTCTCTGCCTCTCTTGATCCAGCCCACCACTGCAGCCAACCGGAGCTGCAAGCCCAGTCTGATGTTAGAGCCATTGAACTGCCATCTCTTGGCTACACACTGATCTACACGTGTCAGCCCGGCTTCTACTTGGCCGGAGGATCAGAACACAGGACCTGCAGGTCCGATGGAAGCTGGACAGGGAAACCGCCTCTCTGCGCAGGTACAAACAGGGTTACGTTACATCCAGTCAAGAATGAGCGATGCCTCGTGGTGAATACGCGTAGACACGCATACACTTTTGCTGCTGTTGAACCTCTTTTTTTTTTTTTTTTTAAATGCTACTTCCGAGGCTGGAGTGAATGTTGAAACATATCGTCTGGCCTCACACACGATCAACCGCATCCACCGAACCTCATGAGATCCGCTGGGTGCACCTGGCCGACCGCTCTGCGACGCAGATGCATTAAACTCTCGAAGCACTTCACCTCATATTTGTAATGTGCGGTTTCCATTAGCAGCCCCTTTTGAAGGCACTGAGGTCTGCGGCGGCACAGGATCCGGTGGTGACTCAGGTTGGAGAATTGGGGGATTGGGCTAATGTTGATGAATAGCCGTGTTATCACTTGCTTATTCTCGGACACATGCCAGGGTTTGGACGGTACATCCATCACACAATTGAACTCTATGTAATTGCACACTTGCGGAGTCAACCCCCCCCCTGTACACGCACACACACACAAACACACACACACACACACACACACAAGCTTTGAAAAGTTAACAAGGGTGCAGAACCTGATTAGGCCAATGCATCCCATTGATTAGGTTAGCAGAAGAGCCTATTTATAAATAGTGAGGCAGTGTTAACAAGGTCTAGCAGACAAATAGACCGTCATTAAGCCCCAAGCACTGGCCTAAATACATATAGGAAACCAAATAGAGTCATTGGCGCACAATTAACGATGGAAGAAGGATGCTTATAGCTTACAGAGAAAGACGTACGAGATGGGGGACTTCCGCGTCACGCTAAGCCGTTGAGTAAATATAAAGGTTTGATTGTCTTTTTTTTTTTTTTCTAAGGCCATGTCATTAAGACCGAGGGAAAGAAAGAACTGGCCTCAGCCCATCCGGGGCATTAACAGCGCCTGTGGGCGCAGTGATGGAAGGGAAGCTCAAAAGACTGGCACCTAATAAAGAACAAGGCTGCAGGAGCGTGTGTGTGTGTGTGTGCGTGTGTGTGTGTGTGTGTGTGTGTGTGTGTGTGTGTGTGTGTGTGTGTGTGTGTGTGTGTGTGTGTGTGTGTGTGTGTGTGTGTGTGTGTGTGTGTGTGTGTGTGTGTGTGTGTGTGTGTGTGTGTTTTGTGTCCATATACTTTTATCTAAGGTGATATTTAAGCCCATAAACTACCGTCAGTATACCTGTCTTTGCTTGTAGTTGCATGTAAGCCCCCCCCACCCCCCCTCTTGCTCCGTTTGCCTGTGTGGGTGTATGTTTACTACTGTGGTGTAGACCTGCGGCCCTGCGTGGGCAGTAAGGCTTTATTAAAGTTCCTCCCCATGAAGCGCTAAAAACTGTTTCTCAGACTTGGCGATGTGCCCCCCCCCCCCACCCCCACCGCCGCAGGGGACGAGCGGGCTGCTCTTTCGGGGCACTTTTGAGTTGAGTTCTGTCGCAGGCAGACCCCTCTCGGTCCATCTCGCGGTTTATTAGCGGTGCAGGTAGAGAGGAAGTGCCGATGGTGACATCGTCCAATTGCAAACGCCTCAGGGCTGTTTCCAGAGAAAATTGGCTTTCACTTTCACCTCGTGATTAACTGGGAAATGATTTCTTAACTAAGCGGTGTTTTTTTTTTTTTTGCTGTGCTCTTCAGCTGATAATCGGCCGAGTGGTAAGAGCCCGGTGGGTACGGTGCAGGAGCCGCCATCCAAATTACCAGGTAACATTCTAAGATGATTTTGTTCCAATTATTGTGTATATAGTATTTTTTGCTGTGGTTCGAGGTGGATCCGAATTTTCTTTTTTTCTTTATCAAAATAAGATTTTGCTGTAATGGAATCGACTTGTATCCAAATTACGGCCTGCGTGAGGTATCACGCCCTTGCTAAATCCCAACCTGTTATCCGATTTCACTGATTATCTCCTGTACCCAGCTTGAAGGTATTCTAAACCAGGCACCTGGCACATAAAAACACTTTTTATTTTCTCTTCTCTCCCTCTATGTGCACCCTTTTCCTCTTCCAGTCCCCGCCGGTGTGTTTTCCAAGAACTCCCTCTGGAGGGGATCCTACGAGTACCTGGGGAAGAAGCAACCAGCTATGCTCAGCATCACCGCTTTCGAGCCCTTTAGCAACCGCGTCAACGCGACGCTCATCGACCACAGCGGGGTGGAACTCAAGCTGGCTGGTCGGTGCACCGAGAGCAGAAGTCACCGTCTTAACACCTTCGAAACCATCTCACACACGCACACACACGCGCGCACAAGACCTCACTGCGTCGGGGTTCCTACAAGCACACGGTGTCAGATGAGACCCAGTGAAAAGCCAGAAAACCGCCAGAAAAGATTGTGTGCCACTGTCACAGAATAGCATAGATTTGTCTTTTTTTTTTTTTTTCCATCCACAGTCGCGTAACCACCCAGCTGTGATGGTTACGGCTCAGATTTGCATCTGTAAGGGCTTGGACGCTTTGCTCCTCGTGTACCGCGGCACTATCAATCCTCATCACATTGTAGTCAAAAATGATTCTCTCCAGCTACAAATTGCCCCCCCCGCACTCTCCAGTTGCATAGTTACAGATAATCGTTGCGTTCGCGGCTCCAAACTAACCGCTAGCCTGTTTTTCCTCCTAGGTATTTATAAAAAGGAGGAAGCTCAGCTGCTGCTCCAGGTCCACCAGATCAGAGGCCCTGTGGAGATCTTTGTCAACAAGTTCAAAATTGACAACTGGGCCCTTGAAGGACATGTAAGTGCAAGTCCAGGTTCGGCTTACAGAGCCTCTGTGTGGCTGCAGATCGAAGAACGCATGCACCTTTTTTTATGTGATGTATGCACACACACACACACACACACACACACTAACCTTGTCACTCTCGGGGAGATGGAGGGCCCACCAAGAGTTTCTCTTTAATTAAAATGTCAGTTAAATCATTGCCTGGTAATCAGGACTCGACAGACCCCCCCCCCCCCCTTTCCACCCCTCTCTGCGGCATTATCCCACAACCGCAGCCACCTGTGACGCACGCCCACTCCAGATATCGTTTTTTTTTTTTTTTAAAAGCAGGTCACAGTCTGTCACAGTGTCTCTTTGAATGGGGCCTCGCAGCTCTTTAGTGTTCGCGTACACGGCGGCAGAGTGTTCCTCTCGCGCCGCGTGTTTACTGTTTGTGCTCTTGAGCAGAAAACGTCGCATTAAATGTCAGCGACGAGTAGCGCCCCTCAGCTCCCTTTGACGTGATATTTTCGGGTTCTCCGCGCACCGGCTGCTGACACTTTGATGAGACTTTCCTTTGTGGAGCCTGGATGTGACACGCAGAGTTGTCTGTCTTTCGTGTCTCTATCTCTCTCTCCCTAGGTGTCCTACATCTCTTCATCAAACTCCTTTGTGTACCAGGGATTTGTCAGAGGAAAAGGCTTCAGCCAATTTGGTCTCCAAAGACTGGGTGAGTAAGCTGCCTGCTTGGTTATAGAAACCACTCAGACCAGGCTGTCTCTTGAGGAAAGACTGTTTCTTTTTTTTCTCCCCTGTCTAGATTTCTATCACAGAAAGCGTTCACTTCTAATACGTCTAGCGTCCTTAAGCTCGGCTGCTTTGGCGCCGCGTGCGGTTTTGGTGTGCTGGGTTTATAATTGATGCACTTTCACAAATGTGAAAACAATTGTGGAGAGCGTGGCTGTTAACGCGGCAAACCTGCTTCAAAAACATGATTGATAGTCAGAAAACACACACACACACACAATCCACAGCTACCAAGAACCTCGCCTTGACACATTGTGTGTGTGTGTGTGTGTGTGTGTGTGTGTGTGTGTGTGTGTGTGTGTGTGTGTGTGTGTGTGTGTGTGTTGATGCTCGCGGAGCCGTTTGGATACAGTAAATATCACCTTTTCTCTGCCGCGTGTCATTCCGTGGTTCCTCTAGTGACGTTAGCTATGCTGTCGAAGATATTGAACTTTTTCTTTTTTTTTTTTTCTTTTTTTTTTTTTAAAGGGCTGCAGCTATCCAAAAAATTCTGCTTCATGTCCGTGACCTAAAAAAAAAAAATATATCCCACCCATATTATCCCCCTCGCCTACAGTCTGTGTACCACAGATTCTAACAGAGCTGACTTCCTGGATCTGAATGTCTGCTGCAGTAGAGCAGTCTGCGTGTATGATTTTTGTTCTTTTTTTTTAAATGGTTTTTATGATTTTTTTTTTGAGTTTGAGAAAAGTTTTTTAGACTTTAATAGCAAATTCTTTTTTTGATCTCCATCAATTTCACATTCATTTATTTTCCTGCAAAATCCCCACTCCTGAGTGGAAACACAAGATTGCAGAGTGAGCTGATATGCATTAACTAGAATATGTACTTGTGTGACTCGCAGCCTGCACAGCATTAGCCTCTCTCTATAGTCCCTCTAGGACAATGCGTTCAGGTGCAACTTCTATACATGAAAGCAATGATTCCCTGTTCCATATGTGACGAGCAGATAATGCCCATACTTGCGCTTTTTCCACGCTTTTGAAGTTGAAGTATTTTACGAGACTTTAGCAGCTTTTTAAAAAAAAAAGCAAAGCCCAGATTGTAGCGGCTCCCGTCTCGAGAGCAGCAGTGCGGGGACCAAAATAGACGCAATATGGAGTTGACCAACTCTGAATTAGTGCTAACACAGATTAAGTGTGCGTATGCACAGGGAAAGTTGTGTGAACATAATGAAAGTGGATGTGAAAATCTGCCGTAATGAGAGAGGGGCTTGAACAGCAGGTGCAGAACCCCCCCCCCTCTGCTACAAAGCACTGATTGAGCAAACAGCTCTTTATTAATACTGAGGACTGGGGCTGGTGCCAGGGTGTGTGTGTGAGTAGAGTGGGGGGGGGGGGGGGGGGTGGTTTGGTCGTCTTGGAGAAAAATCCTTCTCGATTTGTCGAGGTTTCACCGTTTGGTTTTAACTCAGTGGAGGTGTAACTGCGACTGCAGTGAGGTTGCACGTCTGTGTGTGTGTGTGTGTGTGTGTGTGTGTGTGTGTGTGTGTGTGTGTGTGTGTGTGTGTGCGTGTGCGTGCGTGCGTGCGTGCGTGCGCTCATGCACCAGGGGATTGATTTGAACCTCCACAGATTCCACTAATTGAATTCCTCCTGGTTTGTCGCTCGCCCTTTCATTGGAGCTTTTTTTTTTTGGCCTTCTGCGGCAAACAGGTGTGCTGACACTCCTCCCGTGTAGCTGTTGCAGACACACTCGCCTCCGCAAATTAGAGAATGAATCCGAAATGACTTAATAGCTTTTGGCGTATGATGTCGGTAATTAAGACTCATTGCTAGGATAATTAAATTTGACAATGCCGGGTGGGCGGAGAATGAAAATTCAGCATAGTAACATACTTTTTAAAAGTTTCATATATGCATAAGCAATGCTTTCAGACGTCCTCAGTTTTATTTGCACTGTTTTCATGGTTTATTTGCCTTAAATTTGAATCACAACTTCTTGGCAGAAGGTGAGGAGGGTTTGCCATTTGTTTCTTTTAATTATTGTATTCATGGGGTCTAATCATAATGCATATTATGTAAGTTACTGAAGTGATGTTAAACCAAGGACTCAATGTCTTATGTCTCTTTTCCCCCCCCCAGAGAGCTTGGATTCCAGCAAAGACGCCCCAGGCTTCAACAGCAGTTCAGTGGCAGCAGCCATCCTAGTGCCTTTTATAGCCATGATCATCGCGGGCTTCGCTCTGTACCTCTACAAACACAGGTGAGGTTTCACTGCACAAATCATCTGCAATCAACATACTACCAAGGATCTCAAGTCAAAGTTTAATTTACCTGTGCAAAGTCGGCAGTTGTTGCAGACGTCCCTCAGAACACATTCCTATTGCTCGTCACAGTGGGAAGGACGCAACTAGTAGTTTGAGTATTTGCTCACACTGTCCCAGTGGCTGAGTGAGTCAGTGAGAGGACCATCATACCAAAATTAGGCAAATAACCCATTGGTCGAGTTTAACCAAAAGGCCAAACATCAATGACGCGCGTTGGCTGGTTCCAGCTTCTTGAATGCGGTTATGATCTGATCGTTTTGGCATCTGATATAAGTTCAGCTTCAATGTTTTTTTATTTTTTTACTGTAGACTACTAATGAATGAATTAAATAATTCTGATTTGTCATATTTCAGGAGAAGACCCAAAGTCCCCTTCAATGGTTACGTGGGCCACGAGAACACGAACGGACGCGCTACGTTTGAGAACCCCATGTACGACCGCAACATCCAACCCACCGACATCATGGCCAGCGAGACAGAGTTCACAGTCAGCACCGTGTGCACAGCTGTATAGCGACCTCTTCCCCCAGAGGTAAACCCCACCACGTCACGTGCACAGGAAGTTATTTGGCTTTAGTTGATCTAAAAATATTCTTTTTCTGTAAAAAAAAAAAAGTGGGATTTCATTTCTGCTGCATTTCCTTTGATGTATATCTGAGTTTTAAATAGTTTTTTTGTTTTTGCTTTATTCAAAGATAATGAACATGTATTTTTTAATTTATACTTTTAATTTGAAAATATTGCATTTATGGTTTTATTGTCTCTCTTTGGGATTTTTTTTCGTCTGTCACTATCTCCCCATCTTTTTCTATTTAATTTCTTTTAATTTTACCATTTTTTTTTCTTTCTCTCTTCTTTTCCCACACTCAGTTAGGGGAGGAGAAGTGGACCACATAGCTTGCCTGCCAACTGAGGACATCTATAGTTCCTCGAGCAGAGGGAGAGACAAAGATCATTTTATTTGCTGTAACAACATTCAAGAAACATCTCCCACGGCAAAGGCTCTGACCTGCAGCAGACCAGAAAAAAAGAGAAACCATACGAAGACAACGAGGACTGTGACAAAAGCCAACAACAAAATGCTTTTTGTGATTTCTTCGTGGTTTCTCGATACTTTTCCATATTTTGAGGAAGAGCTTTAACCTGAAACTGCAGCCTGCCGGAGTAACGCTGGAAGCAAAAGCTGTGGTGAATCCTCCCACCTGCTCCGCCTGGACCCAAAAGGGAATTGTATGGTCAACTGTAAGTCTAGAAACTGACCTGTAGCTAACAAAGATCTCCGTGCAAGTCAACCGTGCGGAAGGACAGCCGCGCGTCGGCCCGCTCGACTCAAAGAGAGGCGGCCCGGACTGTTTGGATTCATCTACTCCCTGTTTTCCATTTTCTCATTTTGGGTTCTCTTTTCATACACTGCTTGCTTTCCGCGATGAATAACTGGAAAACCCTGTAATTCCCGGGCGGTCTGTCCGTAGGAGGCCCCGTCAGTCTGGCTGCAGACGATGGTCATTTGGAGAGTTTTTTTTTTTTTTTTGAAGCAGGAATGAAATCTGCTTGCGAAGGCAGCTGTGTCCAGAGGACACGTTAACAAGTAGCTGGGGCTGCTTTAAACAAACTGCACTTGGTGAGGCTGTAGAGATCGTTTATGTGTACAAGTCAGTGAGACATATCCCCCCCCCCCCCCCCCCTCTCTCTCTCTCTCTCTCTCTTTCTCTCTCGGCCCCAAATCTACCCTGATACACAGCATCTAATTTGCAAAACGTTTCTCAAAATGTATTTTCTTTGGAATCATGACACTACCTGGATGCCCTGGACATGCATAAAAAAAATAGGATGGAAACAAACAAATGCTGATAAATTGACTCCGAAAAAAAAAAGTGTGAGCCTCTGCTCTTATCTGCTTCTCTTCGTTTCCACTGATTGGTGTGCAATCCCTTTACATGTTTATGTCTGGGAAGAGAGGACCAGACCTGATGGAGGTGTGGAAAAAGCAAATCCAAACTCTCAACAAAATGTTAAACGAGCACTTGTTAGCTCATATTTGCTTCACATTTAGCATCACTTTTCTGTCGCTCTTATCCCATTTGGAGGAAAAGACATCGGCTTGTATTAGCTTTCGGTGATATGTAAACGTCTTGGAACCACATCTATTTTCACTTTGTTTTCCAAAAGTCCAAAAAAAAAACACACATATATATATATATTGCACCAAGCAATTTACAGAGAAACACGTGGCTCCTTCTTCTTTGGGCAAACAGACTTTTTGTCTAATGTTTCTGCAGCTTGAAGGTGGTACGTCGTGCATTCTCTCTGAGATGGAGTTGCAGCGTGAGCTCCCTTAACTCGGGCCGCAGGAAAACAAAGATCAAAGTGCGGCCGTGTTTGAACCCCCCCCCCCCCCCCCAATCCCACAACCACCACCACCGAGTCTGAAGAATGGATTCCCGAGTCAGATGTGTGTTCCTCCTGGATTATTACATGCAGCTCTTTTTTTTTTTTTCCTCCCAAGTTAACTTCTTGACAGCTCAGGCCTTCTAGAAAAACACCGGGGGGGCGGGGGGGGGGTTGCTTTTGCTCTGGACGTCGCTCCCCTTGAGCCGCGACAGCAGGGGGGGCTGCGTTCAATTTGAAGTGATAAATACGACGAGGAAAAAGGATGAGAAAAAGTGCCACACGGGAGAACGGGGAACTGTCGATAACTATGAAGGCAAGAATCTGCCTCGCCAGGTGGACGAGGTGACCCATGTGACCCATGTGGAGCAATCAAAAAACGGTAATGAATTTGTGTGTGAGAGAGAGAGAGAGAGAGAGAGAGAGAGCGTTGGAGTAGAAAGATGGAAACCTACAGGATTTATAAAAAAAAACGCCTTCTTCCTGCCATCTATCCCCATACATGAGTGTCCTGTGGATGCTGTGCAGGGTGAAGAGTTCTCCGACATGTCGCTGCAGCAAATTGAGCCATTACATGCAATTTACTCTTAATTTAGCCACGCTTCATTGTCATACCCATGTTGAATCCTGGATTCCCCTTAGGACAGGTCATCAGTTACATGGTGTGGGAAAACATCCAAAGCTTCCTAGCATGTGGTCTCTTTTCAAGGGTTGGAAACCGCAACGGAAACTTTGCACACATTTCTAAATAAATGCAACAAAGCGACTCCAACAGGTTTTGAAATGAAGTCTTTAAAGTCACCTAGAGTACATTTTTTTTTCCCCCTTATAAATCCAGGTCCTTTTGAAACCAATCACTGTATTGTTCCTTCAATTAGATTTTCTGTGGGTCAGTAATTGCTCATCCAGTTTCATTACTTTGTAAAGCTCTCGCTTATCTCGGGCAGTGAGGATAGCCCCCTTTGGTTCTCTGGTGGAGAACTGGTGGAAAAGGAAACGATTGAATTACCCAGTGGATTTCATGAAAGGAGCCGTTGCGCTCCCATTATCTTGAAGGCATTGTTACTCCGTTCCCATAGTTGCGTGGGGCTGTTGCATCGTGTATTCTGTAATCTAGCACTAAATATTTCAGCAGTCGCTTCGTTGCGTTCCAGTTTAGTTTCCGTTAAGGCCACTTTGATGTGGTCTGCTCGTTCCTCCCGTGGCAACGTTTAGCAAACCAATGAGATATAATGCCCCCACTGACTAGAAGTAACTAATTATATTTGACTAGGTTTAGACTGTAGTTTTGGATGAACATAATACGCAAGTATAAGCTCATGAAACTGTTTATTTTTTCCCAAAAGGGCTCAAGAAATTCAGAAACTGGTTTTAAAGGGCCCGAATTCTTACCTTTTTTTCAATGTTCCTTCCTCCTGTCTTTAATAAGCACTTTACATCCATTCTAGTGCCTTGGTGAACCTGCTTGAGTGGCTCTATTTTTATGTTCAGGAGTTCCAAACGTCATCATATACTTACTAGAATTGGAGGCATTATCCTGTCCGATTAATCTGATTTACTGCAACCCGGACGGACACATCTACTTTGCATCTGTGTCTATGAGCTGAGCTTGTTAAGGATATTTTTGCTGATGCAAAAAAAAAAAAAAAAAAAGCCACTGTAACGTCTGGCTGATAATTAATTAAAGGTTCACACAATTAGAATCTAGCAAAATGACCAAATGAAGACAAATGGTTTCAATCAGTCCTGGATGTTGCTTCATTTGGCTTAAAAAAAAAAACTTCTTAATGGGGATCCAAATATTTTGCAAAAATTCATGCTTGTAATTTTGCAGTGAGGGGGGGGGGGGGGCGGGGGTGCATTTAATGGGCACTACATCTATAGAAATACTTCTCTTTTTAACCCATCTGGGTTAGTCTGGAAAGTTCTCGAAGAAGGTCACGTGACGATCAGTGGATCCTGGATCGAGCGGCGCCATGAGAGTCTGAGGAGGCCGTTCCTCGATGGCGGCTGGCTACTTCCTGGTTCTCTTTGCATATTTTAAGACCCGAAACCCCGGTCATCCGAGGTTTCCTTTTTTTTTCTTCCTGTTATCAGCCAGACGCAGCTCTCAGAGTTCCCCCCCCCCCCCCCCCCCCCCCCCCCCCCCCCCCCCCCCCCGCGCGATGAAGCGCAGCGCCGACGTGGTGTTGGAGAATTTTCTCACACAGTTTGGGGGAAAATAGGCCGAGGGCTTCTCATTTTTTCCTTTCTGTAGCTCGTCCTCTCACTTCCCCCCCCCCCCCGCGCATGCCCGTGTGAATGCATCGGAAAAACCAAGCGAGGGGGGGGGCTGTGTGCATATTTGCAATCGCCCATCTTCCATTGTCAACGCATATTGGCGGCGGCGGCTAAGCCAGAGATACTGCTGTGTTTTTCAGGCCCATTCCGTGCAATTTGCCTCCTACGGTGTCTCTAGTGGACTCTGACATGGGGGGGGGGGGG
Source organism: Pungitius pungitius (assembly GCF_949316345.1). Classification (NCBI taxonomy): domain Eukaryota; kingdom Metazoa; phylum Chordata; class Actinopteri; order Perciformes; family Gasterosteidae; genus Pungitius; species Pungitius pungitius. Next base: position 13,959,743 of record NC_084916.1, on the reverse strand, counting down.
GGGGGTAAAGAGATGTTGTTGTTGTTGTTGATTTCTGTAAAAGGAGATTAGAGAGTGGAACAGTAGTTTCATCATTTAAAGATCAGGTCACTGGAGTTGTTGCTGAGCAATTGCTGAATGTATTTCATTCGTACTTTTCTTTTTTTCTTTTTTCAATATCTGTAATCCCATAACTGCTCCTGTTTGTATACAGTGATCATATTTGGGGTGACAGAATGTCCAGTTCATTCATATTTAGTATTATACGTACGTATTTACAGAGCTGCTTTTTATTACCAGAGACTTTACCTTCCTGTATTTTTGTTATGGCAACAACGTTATTGCAGTCTTTCTTTTCTTTTTTCTTTTTTTTAACATATTTTCATGGCAGCCCAATATATATATATCTCTGCTAAGCTTGTAATTGACACAGCCCCCCCCCCCCCCCCCCCCCCCCCCCGAACACCACAAGAAAACCGCTAAAGACAGCGGTTCCGTGTCGACGCCTCGCTGCACACCAAAAGGTTACCTGTGAAGAAGTGAATAAACGTGGACTGGAGCAGACTGTGTGCAACTACAGAGGTAAACCGTAGAGGGAAAGTGTCTCTAAGAAAACAATATGTTGACAAATAAAAAAAATAAAAAAATACACTTTTTTTGTACAGAGATATATTTTTATGAAAATACATTTGTAATATAAAAAAGACAAAAATGGATTGACATATATGTAAATGTTTTTCTTTTTCATTATTGTAGTACAAATGCTAGCGGGGAGTATATGAAGAATCTCTCTATATATAAATATATATAAATATATATATATAAATATATACAAAGAAAACTAGAAACAAGGCTTTTTGTATATGTAAAAAAGATTGTACATAAAAGTTTACATACTGTACATATGTAAGACCCACCATGGCTTGTCTGCAATATATAAAATGTATTTTATCCGTCTGTATATGATGCTTTGCATTGTGTCTAAGCTTATTCTACTTTCTTGAACTTGAAACTTATTTTGAAGGTTTTGGAATAAAATATAAAACCTACTTTTCCATTGTGGTATTTATTTGCTGCAGTGCTTCAGATTGATCCAGATGATGGTGCACAGCCCGATGCAGTGTTCCACCTAGTTCTGTTTCCTTTTGGTCATCGTGTCAACAACACTAAATTACATTAAATGTGATGTTTTTTTTTTATTCAGATGAGGGCCTCTCGTGTGTCGTCCCAGGTCAGTTACAAGTCTGCTTTTTGTAATGCGACTTAAGAGTTGTATCAACAAACGCCTGTCACAGAATGGACCAGGTCAGTGTCTATACCACATTTTAAACTACAGAGTGTAAATAGCCTATGGCTCATAATACGAATTTATGATTAATCCTCAACAAATGTTTCAAAGAGCAGCGCGAGTTCATTTGGTCAACGTTTTGCGGCATTTGTTTTTAGAGAAAAGGGCCCGTTGCTCGCTGCATTTCTTGCTCCTATGATGACATTCACTGAAATGGCAGCTCATTTTTTTTTAGCTGGTCAACATATTTATTTGTAATTAGTTTAAAATTGAACTAATTACAAGCAATCAACTAATTACAAGCAATCAACTCATCAATTAACAGGTGGTCACTGTTAGCGGCATGATTTCCAAACAATTCAGTTTCAGGTAACCAAGCATTTATTCAATTAATTTGTTGGTCAATATACAGCTTTATTTTGTGAAATACTGTGATTTCAGATAAATCCCTTTTCCATTTATTCATGCATATCACTGATATTGCCCCACTCCTCAAATGAATGACGTGCCTGTAAAACACTGACTGTAACAAAGCTTCGGCCTAAACTGTTAATCCTAGGATAAAAGTACTAAAACCTAATAGTAATGAGGTAAATGTAAGGTCATTTAAGATGCTGTAAGTGTGAATCTATGTAAAGAGACCAGGCCCTGGCAGGTCTGTAGTCATTGTTTGGCCTTAGGGTAGAAAATGAGATTTTCAAGAGGTCCAAATCTTAGTAGTTAACGTGCTAAAAATGCATTATTGATCGACATAGCCACACAGTTTGGGCTTTTGGGGGGTTTTGGTGCTTCATCATTTAATGTTTTGTGTGCCAGTACGAACATAAAAGCACGCCTCCAGAAAACGCGCTGCAGTGAAGTCTGTAATGCCGGCGCAAAATGCCTCGCAGCCTTTAGAAGAACTAATAGACTGCAGACAATCTTGATTTCATGCAGAATGATTTTCTCTTATAAAAGCAGCCTTTTCTCTAAGCACCACAAGTCATTTTAGCATTTAAGGTGCCCTTAGTCACTTTTGAATGAAGGACTCGGGCAACCTGTGGTGGAACGTCACTTCAAATCAAACAACTTTTTTTAATGGCTACTCATGCTGCTCTGAATAAGTGTGTGTGTGTGTGTGTGTGTGTGCGTGGGACTACTTTCACCCAACTATTGGCGTGGCTACAGCCTTTTCTTGATTGATCGAATCAACAGCCCCACACGGGTCATTAGTCACTCCTGTTCTCCACCAGGTTTCCCACGGCGATTAATCAAACCTCGTCAAGTCTGCCCTGACCCTGCAGGAGCCGCCCCCCCCCCCCCCCCCCCCCCCACAGCGGCCAGGTAGTCCTCGAGACCGAACACCCGAGTGTTTACTGCCTCTGGGTTTGTATCCCGAGTCCGATGTGGGGTATTAACTCAAACCGGCTGGTTTACTTTTATCACGGAGCGACCTTCATCGTCGGATTCTGGGCAAACGTCTCCGATCGGTTTTGCTCTGTTGTCACGAGGTCATGTGACAGCAGCAAAAGCTCATTTTTTTTAATTCACACCTATCGTACTATATTACTGGTGTCTGTTTTGCTGCGTTTCTCGTGCTGTGCCACACAAACGGCTCCCTGGGGCCTTTTCAATATCGATGGTTGAAATTTTGAGGAAAAAGGAACGCGGGAGAGAATCTCTGCACAGGTCCCGGGAGCGTCTTTAAGCACGGAGATGCGGGGGGGGGGGGCGTTATCACCGTTGCCGAGTCTGACGCACCATAGACAGCCATACAGCTTCCTCCGAACTCCCAGACCTTCGGCAGCCATGATCCCCCTGGTTGCTGTGGTTAAGAAGAGGAGCTTGTGACACCAAATAAACGAATGAATTTCCCTGGATACCTCTTTTATTTATTAGAGGGTGCTTCAGAAATGCCCTTTTAGCCGTTCTGACGGAGGGTTTTCGGCGAAAAGAAACGTTTTGGCTTGGTTCTTGATGCAGCTGATGCAGTGCGTAGGTCATGGACGGAGATATTTTACTGCACATTCCCGTTCAGCCCCCTGTTTAATTAACTCCCCTGTATTTTGTTGATAGCGAGGTCAGGAGGGCCATCTCCTCTGGATACCGCCACTCCATTTCCCTGCTCAGGCCGGAGGAGACATCAAAGCGAGCGGTTTACACACGCAAATCCACCCCCCCCCCCCCCCCCCCCCCCACCCCTGCGTGCTGGCCCGGCCCTCGGATAATATCGGGCGAAATCCACCCTCTGCTGTCCCACAAGACATCGGACCAAGGATGAAGGGATTGACAGATGAGAGGGAGAATGTATTTTCCCCTTCAGTTCAATTTGTCAGTAGGTGGGAGTGGGGGGGGGGGGGGGGGGCTTACTTACTGCGGACGGCGCCCCATGGGAAGGATCTCAGTGTAATTATCAAAGGGAAAAATATCAGAGCGATCTGACCTCATTGGGATTTACAGTATGCAGTTGATCCTGTAAGAGTATAAAGGTCAATTGTAACCTTATAATCAATGAGATTAGTTAACTTACCTTATTCTCTCCTACAGATCTATGTTTTCCCATCATCATCATCATCATCCAGCTGAAGCAACATGTCGGTAAAAAGAAAAATGGCGATAGCAGTGACCTCCTCAACTCTTCATTGTTCTGATTTATAAAGAAATAAAGCAAGGAGTCTTTGAGAGAAATGAGAAAACCTCTGATTAAATGTAATAATGAATAAGTTAAAAGAAAGCCTGGGCTCCATGATAACGATCAACAGTGAATCTCCAATTACGACCACCCTCAGCTCATGACAATGGGACAATAACTAATGGGGAACTGTCAGAGCTCGTTGGCATGACGGGATAAAAACAAAAGCTCATCGGGGCGAGATGCACAAATGTGAAGCAGGCTAACAATCAGCCCTCTGTATCGTTTCCTCTGCTTTTAACTCTTCCTTTGTATCGCCCACTCATTTTCAACCCCTTCTCGGGGAAATTCCAGCAAGTGGGCTTTCCATGTGGCCATCGTAATTGATTCATTAGCACATTTGCGTAATCATCCGGGTAATTAATGCAGAATCAGTGGGTAAAGGAAGCAATAGATGAGACCTTTTGAGTGAGATGTTTTCAGTCGGATTACTGGATGACCAACATCAAGATACGTTTACTTCATTATGTAAATGAACTATTATGCATTGCACTACAGAGCGCATTCTCAAACAGTTGTTCTGACGTTTAAGCAGAACCTCAAGTTAAAGCATCTTGTTGTTGACAGGAGGAAGTAGAGATGTGGGCTGATGCACACCAGTTAGCCCGCTGAATGCTATCAGTCAGTGTAAAATATCACACGCCCTCGGGGGGGGGGGGGCATATCTCATTTTCAGGTTCATTATTGAATTTGAGATTCGTACTAGAACAAAGTTTGCATGCTTTAATGGGCAAAAATCCCATAAGTTACTCATTCGCTGCTCCTTTTGCAAAGAAGCAACGGGTGGAGATTCTCCCAATAGGAAGGGCGGGTTTAATGCTTGTCACATTGGAAGAGAGGCCTTATCCGTCTGTCTTGTCAAATCAAGCTGGGCGCTCTTATACATTTACTCATTACTCATGTAATATGTATGCGCAGGGGAAAAAGTGACTCTCTCTCTCTTTGACATAAAATGACATTTGAAAGAGGTTGCCTGTAATAATAAACCTATGAGGAATCCTCCCCCAAATCTGCAACTAAGTTTTAGCTCATTTTGGCCTCAATTTTGACTATTTCTTTCGTCCCCTTTTGTGTCTGTTCAGCACCCAATATACAGGTGAGTGACTGGAAACATGAACACACTCTCTTGGGGCTTTTATTGCAGCAGTATAAGTTAGTAGATGTAGTCACAGTGATGCCTGTCCAAAATAGTGGAAACAGCCATTATGTTGTTCTCCAAAGATTATTTCTCTATTTTATGAGACATGTCTTCATTTTCTTCTGGTGCTAAAGGTCAGGGAAAATATATATATTTTTCATGGGAACAACTTGTGTCGGCTTTCATGGAATTTAATTTAGAAATGAACAAGTCCTTGACCCGGAGTCCCAGTTTGCCTTTGGCTGAAGAACATAACGGAGACTCGGGGGGTCAGCCACCAGGCAACCTGCTCAGCCTGGGAAACGAGTCCGGCTGCTTCATCCAGAGAGACGACGCCTCCACCACCAAGTCCGTGTGTCACTGTAGGATGTGAAGACCAAAGTGATGAAGTTCAGCTGCCTTTTTGATGTAAGTTTTCTTTTTTACCGTTCAGAAATAAATGGCAAAACATCAAGTTATTTCTAAGGCAATCACAACAATTTGAATTTTTTAATATTTATTCTCTCTAAGATGTGATTTAAGTTACCCATGACCTATGCGGTTATTGTTTATTCATGCTTCAGGTCATAGATCTTATAAATCTGCAGAATAAGTTGCTGAATTGAATGAACTGCTGATGTTTGTGGACCTTCTAGAGCGGCCATTGACCGAGTGTTGGAGCATTTGTTCACCAGCACGCAGCACACAGTCACCAGGTACAATCTCAGCTTCCAATAGGTCTATGGTGTCCTTTTTTATATATTTCCAACATATAACGAGCTATTGTTGCCCATGAGTGTCTTGCGCCCAAATCATTTATCTCACCTGTCCATCTCATCTCGGATCTGGGTTCCAATTGTGGGCTCAACTGCATCAGTCATATCGGTCAGTGAGAAGAAACCTTTTGGCAACCTCGCACAACACATATTTTTTCACCTGTTACCTCATTGAATTACACGGCAGGAAAGATTCTAGCTTTCAAATTAAGAGCTGTGAAGACTCCCGCAGCCCAGCCACACCCCTCCAAAATAAAGGAGCAAGAGGGTCAGAAATAGTCCTGAACAGTATCGATATTTCAAATGATCAGAACAGGTTTTGGACTCTTTCAACCAGAGAGCATCATTGAAACAGCAACAAAGGTAAAGAAATGGTTCTCTCTCAATATTTGATCGTGGGACAATACCATGTGTGCTCAATTGTCAGTTCTCACGTTTTAAACACAGCACACAACTTAGTGGGAAGTAATCAGCTTTGTGTGGGGTCAATAATACCATCAGTTGAGCCCATTGTTAATTCTTAATGAGAATTGCTTAGCACTTGTACTCCCACCTCGCTTGGAGTTGGAAGGAAGATGAATTATGAATAAGTCATCAATAAAACATGTACTTATTTATGGAGATTAGGGGATATTTAAAACACATCGCTAATTCAATTCAGCTGATCCCAGGTATTTTGCCAGACTCCCTGTAGCGAAGTTCATGTGAAAGACAAGCAGCACGGAGCCATACAAAGGTGGCAAAATAAATGAGTATGCATGTACAATTCTTTTTTTCTTTTTGCCTATTGAATTACAAAAGGTATTGTACAACTGAGTGCAGCATCTCTTTGGCCTCAGTTATTCTGTCTTCAACAAGTCACGGATAATATTGATTTGGAGTTTTTTTTTTCCCTCAGGTAAAGTGCCACTTTCTAATATGCTCCACATGATTGTTGAAATAAGCGTTGACTACTTTCATGCACACAGTGTGTCTTGTGTTTTTATTACAACCCAATGACACAATATGACACGTATCTCCAAATTATATTATATTATAAATCATAAACATTTTTCTTTTTTCATTCAAATTATATTTTGTACACAGTATGCTTTTGCATCCAACACATGTTCAAGTGGAACTGAGTGAGATCACACGTCCTCTGGCTTAGTACCTATTCACAATCTTTTGACTTTAAGCCCAAAGTGGAAGCAGATTTTTTTTGGGGGGGGACGACAAGTAGATCCCACGACGATCGCATTATTTTCTTTGCTTCCCCACCCACATCTGTAGGCTTTGTGGAGGCTGGTAGCGGCGCCCGCGGACGGCTGGGTCTCAATGGGTAGCCTGTGTAGTGGCTCCATTTAGACACTTCAGAAAGTACTGCAGAAAATGCAATCAACTTCACTGGGTGTAATGAAAAAGCTCCAAGCCAGCTGCTTTCGTGGGGACTGGTCGAATGAACGCACAACACCAATCCCGGAGGGGGGGGGGAGAGTGACGCCTGCCGGGTATGGTGCTTTGTTGAGCTCCTCTGGTGTTTGTGAAAATCAAACTATCAGTCATTTCGCTTCAATCACACTCTGAAGCAGCAACAGCAGCAGCAGGGCCCCCCCCCTCACTCCTTCCCATTGATGCTTTTAAACTAAAGCTACACTTCATCATTAGGTGTCTGGCCACTTGGTCTGCAGGAAGGGAAGGCACTTTATATTTTTCCCGCAGCAGAGAGTTTTGCGTCTGTGCCTTTCGCTCCACGGCTCCGCTGCTTCCTGAGTGACTTGTAAAATCTTCCTCTACGGCATCAGCGCTGAGCAAAGGCCTCGCCATGTGCGCATGGACCGAGAGTTCAATCTAAAACCTCAGAGATCCTGGAAGACAGGTTGGTAAAAAAATAAATAAAAATCTGTATCTTGTATCTGTGTGCATCAGGCTTTACTGTCTGTTTGTCGTGTCCGACATGACGACCATTTATTGCATTTGGTTTAAACTAAAAATATCAACTGAGCCATGTTAGAGCCATTATGTATAGTCAAGAAATAATACCAATGAGACTTTGGATTGTAGTGGCATTAAATTAATCCATACAGTATTTTATTCTTCTCCTGAAATGATTGCAAATCATCAGTCTTTTCAGTCCATAATATTAAAAGCACCAAGAAGCACTTAAAGCTGATGAGACACCGGCTTTGCTTTCCAGGGTTTTTATTGTATTGTGTATAGTCAGGACACCCGTGTGCTATATTTTAATTAAAGCCATTGGCCAACGACTGCCGCTTATTATCCTTCAAACAACACACAGACTTGAGGAAGAAAGTTTTTGAGATGCAGCAGCAACTCTTACAAAAAAAAAAAAAAAAACTGAAAGTATCTTTCCAATCAGCTGCCTGTTTGAAAGTAATTTCCCAATGGGAGAATTACGTGGTCACTAACTTTACAACCAGCCACAAAAATAGTTTATATGATCTATCAAAATGGAGTGAAAAGAGAGGATTGCAAAGTAAAGCTGATCAAGCTGAGCATGAGAATAAAACGTTTTTTTACCAAAGAAAACTGATACAGAAAGAAAGCTATTCAAATGTTCTATAATATGACAGAACATATACATTTCTGATCCACCACATTGTTCCAGAGCGGGAGAGCTGGACGCGGTATTATTAACAAGGTAAATCATTCTTGGCAGGAATAGGCAGGTTGACTGCGAATAAAAGGTCAGATGCTCGGCAATGCACTTTTCATCCATCTAATCATTTCTCAGCTTTTTCTTTACAAGCTATAAACAAAATCTCAGCGTGCTTTGGCCCCTGGGGATCCGTCTGCGGCGCAGGTTAGTGTTACGGAGCCATGCGGATAATCACATTTTATTTTTTTACTTTGGACTATGATTCTGTTGAAGTTTTTTATTTAACAAAGTCACACTGCTTTGTGAGACGGGCTGCTTGGTTTCCATAGTAACAACGCGCGCACGTCCCCGAACAATGAACACGAAGCTTTAAGGGTCATTTTTGGGGGCTTTTAGCCTTCTTTTTTTATACCTTGTGTCGTAAAAACAGCAGATATATTTGAATTAGACCACAATGGATGGAGGCCAAGTGAAATTGCCCCCATATAAGTGTTTCTTTTTCCAACGGTGTCGGCCTGCTACTTGTCACCTTTGGTGGTGCGTATACCGTGTAGCTCTGAGAGCGGAGCACAGATAGATGAAGGCAGTCAAAACACCTGATGAAAGTGAAGTCCAGGACACGCCGCGTGTGGCAGAGCTTCTCCCGGATCATCCGGGGCGGATAGCGGCCTTAGACACAAGAGATCCCTGAGAAATCCAGAAAACCACAGGGTGGGAATGCAGTGCAAGCAGCCGAAGGGCTTCGGGCGAAACAACCGGAGCCAAAAGCCAACGGGACCAAGGTGGTAAGGCGCAGACACAATGGGGAGTGAGGGCCCTGTTCAAATGTGGCGGGATATTGTTCTATTGATGATGCCACAGAAAACGTATAAATAACTGTTTTTTTCTTGAAACGAGTCCGTCAACTGTCTTTCATGCCCCGTACGTGTGCATTCTCCTTTTTTTAACCATTTTATACGTGAAAGGTTTATCACAGGAAATATATCTTTAAACCACGTCATAAAAATGATGGTACTTCGTACCCCTGGTTGATGATTTTGATCCGTTTGCAGACAGTTCCGTAGGGTTTTTGGTCTGATTGGCAGCTGTTGTCAATGTTCCTTTTTTTTTTTTTTCATCCGTCTCAAAATTGCTCAAAACACGGTCTTACCTTCCAGCTCGCTCTGAAGTTCGTGTCTTTCGAGCCGCCACCGGTTGATCAAGAGCTTTACCGCGCGGATCGATAAATTCTCTGTCCGCTGCGGTTCTGCTGTCTGTCACACTGACGCGCTCGTTTATGTCAAACCTCTTCTGCACGTCTCCTCACCTCCGCTCCTCTTTTCCAATCTTCCCAATCGAATCTGGGGGCCACTGTCAAGTCCCTTAATGTGTCTTTCTCAATTCCAATCTCCGCTCGGTGTATTATTGCATCTCGTCTCCCGAAGCCACAACATCTCCCTCACGTTCCACAACCCCACTTTTTCCCTCCTCTCAGCTCAACATCTCATCTCACTTTCGTTGCATCGCTGACTCTCTCCCCCCCGCCGCCATCTTATCTTATCTCTGGCCCCCTAGATTTGATTTCCTACCGGCTGGGATGCTCTGGATGCCAGAGGGGAGCGTTTAGATGGATCCCAGACTGCTAGCATACCCACCTTGAACGTGAACGTGCTGCACAACCCCCCCCTACACACACACACACACCCATGTGACATGCCTTTCTCGGGGTAAATATGTCGTTCATGTATCACTGTATGGCCAGGGGCCAAACTGTTAACGTGCAATGACACCCGGTAGAGGCTCTCACACACTCACACACAGATGCACACCTGTGCCACGGGTTCCTCTCTGAAGAAAGTCACCCAGATTAGAATCAGTAATTCGTAATGATGAAACCTAGTTGTAACGCCTCAATCAGTGGGGCCATTTTTGTTCAACAAAGCAGACGTGCATAAGGTTTTTGATCATCCTTCTGTCTGTGTCGTGCCATAACAAAAGGTACTTTTTTTTGTCTGGAGTCTCGACAAAGGACCAAAGCGGACGAACGGGGAGTGAGAGAAAACCGTCCTCCAAAAATCCACAAATGAACCAGTTTGAGCCGTGGCACGAGATGACATTCTGCAGGTGTAGCTCCATGTTTAAGTGGCTCGAGGATGAGGAAGCGCCGGCTCCATAGGAGCCAAATGTTTCATTTCACAGTAAAGATCCATTTGGCATGTATGGAACTGCTGTGCCCATCCCGGCTGCTGAGCAGAGCATCCGTGGAAGAAAAACCACATCAGTCTCTCAGGTGATAGATTGGAAATCAAAGTTTTAATCATACACTCCAGGCCGTTGCCTGGCAACAGGCTCCCCCTTGCTCAACTTGTCTTGTCGGCTGAGGAAAAAAAGCAAGATGAGAAGAAGATGACGAGCCAAACGCTGAGAGCGTGGGTACACTGAGCAGAACTGCATCGCATGTCCACCTGACGGCTTGCTAATGAATATGAAAAGACAGAGACCATTACAATATGTATTGCGTTAAGTGAGCCACTAGATCTGCCACTAGACAATTGAAATGGGTGCTTTTTGAAAAAGATTTAATCCGCGTGACCTTGATTGTGCTTCTTAGTTACAAAGGAGAGGATCGAAGACAACCTTTTGCCTTTTAGAGCAGAGCAGCTGAAACGTATTCGCCCTGTTGAGAACAGAGCCACGTGTCTGAGAACGTACTGAGCTGGAGCCTAAACCACAAGCAGAGTCCCAAATGAATATGCAAAACGCTAGGCAACACGATTCTGGGCATGATTCCTTCTGTATATTTAACTAATAATGTGAGCAGCTAACTGTGTACCCTTCGCACAGTCTGCCCTCACTTACACAGCCCATCCGTGCACAGAACCAGTACAACCAATCAGACTGAAAACATCTGTTAACCATTGAAACCACCAGTAATCAAGAGAATACTGCTCCCGAGCCATCAATATGTTGGGATTTATCAAGCATGATTAAGTAGTAACGATTTGTAGTGTTAACTAAATCCGTTCATTGTTGTTGTTTTTAAGTTTGCTACCGTCTACCAAAGTGGACCAGCTGTCTCCTCATCAAATCCTTCAATCACTTTAGTTCTAACCAATAGAAGGGTGGTTAGAAAAGACCCAACAGGCTGGGGCTGATTGTGAAGTATCTCCTTAATTTCTTGCTTTGCCTTGGAGTCTTTTTGTCTTTTTTTCTCCTCATCAACCTCTCAAGTAGATGACGTCTTCCATGACGTTTCCAAGGCTTTTAGTAACCCCTTTCATCTTTTCATGAAACGGTGAATAGTTTTTGGGGAACTCTATGGTGCATATAAGGAAACCGATATTGGTGCTGGTATGGTAATACTTGATGTGATGTGTCCTCGGCTCACTTAGCATTGAACAGTCAGGGGTCGACTAGTTTCCTTTAGAGCTGGAGGTCGGTACTGCTGGAGAGCTTTGTGCAGTCACCGAAGACAGACGGCTAGATGGTCATTGGCTCCTACCAAGTTTCCTTCTTTTTTAAAACTCCAGATGTTGTTTTCTATTTCTGCATAGGTCGGGAAAAAGTAGATTCATGTGGGTGGATTTAAAGAGTGCGTGATAAAAGTAAAGTTACAAGTAATTTAAGGTGTTATTTTGCTGCTGAGTCATTAGTAAACTAATGCAATTAGTAGTAACTCATTTGGAATGAGTAATTGCTTACAGATTGTATTGTTGCCCATTGATCAATGGCTGAACAACAGAACTTGAACATTAATTATCTCACTTATTGGTTACACAGTAATTGGTAGAGCATAGAGTGTACTTGTTTTTGTGAATACCTACTTCACTCACCTACTATCTACATACTACACGAGGTTGTTTGGGCTTTAGTGAAACCAATACGCATGGAAGTTATTTTATTATTACGTAATATTATCCAGACCGTACCTTTTACACTAATGACTTTGCTGTCAAATAAATTCTCTTCTCATGGTATTCAAAAATACTTTTCACATGTAATTGTTAGTTGCTCGAAGCTGAGATCATGAATGTTGAGTCTTCTTCTGATGTTAATGTAGCTTGATTTAAATTCAACTGCAACCCCTCAAAAAAAACAAATGTTCATACATTTATCTTGTTTCTTTCCATTCTTTTTTTTAAGACAAAGCATCATCATTATATTCATCATAAATGCATTTTAAAACCTTTGCTGGCGGAAGAAGGGCTGTTTTTAGATATATCTTAAACTCTTTTGGCACCAATGTTCCCTTTAGTTTATCATTCAGTTTATGACTTCAGGTGGGAAAGAGCTAGCTAGTTAAAAAAACATTACGCCCACATGTGACATTTCACTTCTTTGGGTCATCTTTGACTAAGCTGAGGTGGAACAGTATTTCTTTGAGCCTAGTTTACAAGTTACTTCGTTGCTGAAAATTTGCCTTGAAAGGGTTTTTGAGACTTTGGAAAACATTATTTTAAAGTTTTGCTCATGTAAATTTTCTCGTTTAACGGGGAAACGTAAAAAAAAAAAAGAATAAAACAATATTGCGGCATTGCTCGTCGATATTTGATTTAAGACCCAGCATTTTCTATATGTAATGCCCAGATAAGACACTAAATGACTCAGGCCTGATAAGTCAGACCTGTCATCGACCCAATTTTGTAAACACATCCCTCACATCGACAGAAAACTGACAGGGTGGGAAAGAGCAATAGATGAAAGTGCAGATGCAGCAGCCCGACCCGACGTACTCATTTCTCCCCCCCGTGGTCTGTTTGATTACAGAAAATGTCGGGGCAGAGTTTTCCTAATTGTATTCAGGATCACCGTGTCTCCCTCGGATGATGCGCACAATGGGAAATGAAGGGAGAATCAATCACAACCGGCCTTCTCTTTCTCCTCCCGTGCAGACAAACACGCACGCATGCATGAATATTGTGCGTCTTCTTCTCTTCACTCAATCGGCATCAACCTTGCACATTTTACCGTTTACACCAAAAACCTATATCAAATATTTTTGGTTTCAGGCCTTAGAGGCAAAAAGCTGTGAAAACCCTCCTTGTGTTGAACAAACACAACCGCTAAACATGCATTATGTTGCTTTTGACAGTGTTAGCCACAGTGGAAATGAGGCTGTGCAAATGTGATCCATCTTCTGTGTGTGTGTGTGCCTGCGTCTGTTTCAATAAGGCATATGTTCTGCTCAGGAAAGGCATATAATGGAGGTGGCCCTGCCAGCAGTAAAGAGGATTCAGTGCAGGGTGGAGGTGCAAATTCAATTAACTTTGTGGGTGCCATGAAATGGTGATAATGCAGACTGCTAGTGTCAAAAAGCATCGAACCTTTCTTCTCTCTCTGAGGCAGATCTTCTTCCTTTCTCCCCCCCCCCCCCGGGTATTTTCTCCTCCTTCCTGTGCTTTGTCCTTCATGTACTGCGACGGTTAGGGTCGCCAAGGCCTTTAAATCGCTGGCAGCGGGACGCGCAGCCAAACAGCATTCATCAATGTAATTAGCGTCCGGGGCATGCGACCCCGCTGCTACGGACATGGCCGCCCGCCTCCCGACAGGCCATCCAACAGCCTCTCGTCCTCCCTCTCCTTTCTCTCTATCCCACAAAAAAAAAGGGGCGTGTGCACCTGTCACGGCCTCCAGTGCTCCGTTCAATTGCCATTCCTGCAGTAAAACTTTCATTATTTGTGTGGGGGGGGGGGGGGATAAGAGCAAGACGGAGGGTTTTCGGGGGCGCTAATGGGTGTGTATGCGAGGCTGCTGAGGCAAAGAGGGAGCGAGCGAGCCGTGGTGTCGTGACATTTGTTCATTTGTCACGTCACTTGAGTGGCGCAGTAATTACTGCCACTGGGGGGGCTCGCTCCCGCGTTTGTGGCTCAGCCGGAGAGAGCAAAGAGCGTGTGTCGACGAGAAAAACACAGTGGGGAGAGTTCAGGGAAGTGCAAGGTTCCCCGAGGGAGGGGGGAGGGGGGGGGGGATGTATTGTTTACACTTCCTGCTGGAGAAAGCTTGATTTGTTGTCAAAATTACAGTTCGTTTCAGAATACATCTTGGGGAAATAGGATCTCTGATTGTATAATACAAAAAATTATACAAAAAGCCATACAAGTCAAAAAAAGTACACACAACACGCGTATAATACAAAAACACATATTCTCCTCCCACAAAGTCTCGTTCAAATTGTTGCATCGTGATACAATGCTTGTTCCTCCATTCATCCATTTCCTCTCACGTCATCATATCCCCTTTTCTTAAGTAGCTGCTTGTTAATTGCAATTGGTCCCGGCGGAAGGTGTCGCCAGTGTCCCAGAATGAATGAAGCTTGCGCTCAGAATACCAGAATGCCAAGTCCATTAATGTGAGAAGGGTTCATTTGTCACAGTTTCCATTGGTGTTGCTGTAATGACCAGGTATGGTGGGTGATGAATGGCCTGACCTTTCCCTCCGCCTTGTAACCAAGTGTTCCTGGTAGATTCCCGTTGTCTAATCTGTGGATGTCCAGGATGCTGACACAGTCCAGCGAGAAAACATAATGAAGCTTAAGAGTTGCGACACTGATAAGTTTGCGAAGATCTTGCTTCAAACTATGAATACGTTGTTATTTGAACATATCGACGTCTCTGTGGAGTTAATGATGTCCATGGAGGACAATGACGAGTGAAAGAGCCGTTTTGGACAGTTTGAAGCTGATATCAAAATTAATAAAAGTGTATAACAACATTGAATCAAACTCTACAGTTCGTCCTTCTGTTAGAAAACACAAACAATAAAGCATGCCGTACCTCGTAGTATTCTGCACTTTCACCACGACTCCACAGGCTTTCATAATTTGATTGAATGATTTATATCTAACTGTTAAATAAACCATTTGCAAATTGCCATAATGCTGTGTCTATAAGCTGCACGGAGATGGCTTAGTTTCAGCGCCGTTGCCTTTTAGCTTAAATGCAGGTGTGTACGAGAGAATGCATCATGGTCAATGTTGAAACTCCACTTTGTCAAATCTAATGTGCATAATGGGCATGACCTCCACGTATCACTCGTCACTTCCCCATCACTCCATCACCAAGCCCTGTCTCATGGATGGATTTGAAGGCTGAGGTTGACTCAGTGTGTTGTTTGGGGCAACCAATGCATATCGTTGATTGACTCCTGCTGCCACTTCAAGGTGGAAGAGAGTGGTCATGCAGAACAGGCAAATCAGAAACATATAACGTTCTGCCCTGCAGAAACAGTGCATTGCACGCACCTGTCCCCTGCACGAACCCCCCCCTCCCCCCCCCCCGTTCGACCGCAAGCAGGCAGAAAAGCCAGGAATCAGCATGAGTCCGGGCCGACTGGCGAGTTAACAATCACGTCTGCAATAAAGGCCCCTGGCAGCGGCACAAAAAAAACCAAACGATAACAAAGAAATGCATGAGAACAGCCTGTCTGTGGATGTCATAGAGCTCTGCTGGAGGCGGGCGGGAAATCAAGGGGACGTAATGGAGTCGCTCCTTCTCTTTGAATTTAAATGCTTGTAATCTCTCAGGCGGTGACGCTTTGCTGAGGTTTTCGGGTCTGTCCGACCCGTTCTGTTTCCTGTGTTGGTCTCGTGTTTGTTAAATCTTGGATATATATATATATATATATATTTACCCGGTATGTAGGATCCACAGACATCCTCACAGCAGTAGGGGGGTGAGCAAAGTTGCAGAAAAAAGAGCCGACAGCCTCGTGGATGGGAAAGAAATTGAAGAGACAATATATAGGACAATTGAGGAAATGCAGAAACCTTAAAATTCTCTTTCCATCATAGAGACAAAAAAAAAAGAAGCTGACTGAAACCTATTTTTCTGCCGTTGCATGCACCGAGAGGGAAGACCATTTGCATTTCATTTCAATAATATCTTGAAAGCTTTTCCCATACTAAGTTATGCCCGGGCACTCATAAATAATTAAATCATTACACTAAAGACTTCAAATACTTCAAATAGCATTCATCTCTTCTGTACTCGCTTTAAAAATAATTGGAATGGAGCACAAATGTTTTTTATATCCTCTTTTTCTTCTTTCATTTAAGTCGGCGTTCACGGCGGCCGAAGGGAACTTTGGAGAAGAGCGTTGCCGCATCTCGGACAAAATGAAAACCGACCTGTAGAAACCTACCACACATGCTCATTATTATGAGAGGCCAAGAAACAATATGACTTTGCCACAGGATTTTCAAATGTCATTCATTGCAGCTCTGCAAAGAGCTGTGATGTGAATGGCTAACTAGCATTGATCCAATTTCCCAAATAGGACCATCCAAATCAACCCTCTCACAACCTTGTCAGCGCCCCACACTTACACACAACTATGCCGTACTGTACACACACATTGTTGGGGCTATAACCAGAAGCAGACAGGGTGACCTACTGATTTGCTCCCCGGGGAGAGCAGCGAGCAGGAAAAGGAGGGTGCAGAAACATGCATACTAATATTCAGGTAAATGTTTCTATGAAGCAATTGCCTGCAAATTTGGCCTCATTACTCACATTACTTTTCCAACAGTGATGACTTACAAAAGTCCTGCCAGTTCAGTAAGGTATGATTGATAATGAGTGAGAGAGAGAGAGAGTGATGCTGCGGTCTGTTTTTCTCATGTATTAAATGAACATCCTGCTGCATAGAAGAAGAGTTGCAATGAGAAACTAGTGACTGGGAGCATTATCTTGTGTTTACAATGTTTATTGTGGCCTTTTTTCGTTTGCAACCAGTGGAAACCCCCCCCCCCCCTATTAACCTTAGCATTTAGCTAAAAGTACTGTACCAAATTGGTGTTTATTTTCTGTTGTTGTCGCCTCGTTGTCTTTCTTCTGCGCAGGCAGGTAGAGGCTCGATGAGGCATTAACTTGCTTCAGGGTACTAACCACTGCTACCGTTTCTCCACTGATTAGTGTGCCAAGCTCTTTCCACCCCGCACGGGGATGAGAAGGCCAAGCTCTTTGGCACCATCAGCCTGGCCAACGCTGGCACAGAGGTAGAGGGAATGGATTTGGGTCGGCCATTTTGCCCATCTGCTGTTTCATAGCCCGTCGTGTAGGATCATGAATGAGCGTCCCACACTTGGTTAATCAGTGTCATTCATTAGTAAGCTATCTTAAAGCCACAGATTTGCTTTTGGCAAAGGTATTCCTCAGGATTAAAGCATGATCTAATAATGTGTTCCTTTTTTTGAATATATATTTGAGTTGGAATATTGCAACCAAATTAAACATTTCCCATGTGTCAAGCATGTAGGCTAATTGTCATGGTTAAAACACACATTAAAATGAATCCCCCTGAATGCTAAACTAGGTGTCTCTCAAAAGGAAGACATTGGGAAAAGATATTTTCATCAAAGTCTGTGTTAACGAGGATATCCATACTCTATGGTGTGTACCTCCGTTGACCTCCTTAATGTGACCTTTGTTGCTGCCACATAGTGACGATGCCACCCTTCACTAACCGACACGGCCGTAAATGATTTTTATCCTCTGATGTGAATGACTGCAACTACATGATGATTAAAACATGCGGCCTGCATCAACATCCAACCAATTCTGTAATACCAAACCGTGCGTGAAATATACACATATATGTATCTGCTCCCTTGTGTGTTTTGATACTTAAATCATGTGTCTGCGCTCCTCTGGACGCTCAACAGTGTGTCTCAGCCCTTCAGCGAGATCTGTCGCAGCACTGGGCAAAATAATGGAATGGGCAGAGGGAAAATAAAACAACGTTAAATTTGCATTACATGAGTTATACTTTAAATATTCATAAGCAGAAGTTTTATGGACCCAGAGCGTAGCTACTGGAAAGGGGATTTGTTGAAGGGTGAGACTAGGGAAAGGGAACAGCATTCACATGCACTAACTTCTCTCCCATGTAATGCATTTTCATAAAAATCTATTATGGTGTGTTATTATCTGCCAAAGGTACATTGGATGCATAAAGGAGCATTTAAAACATGAAGTACCAGGGTTCAATTGCCCTTGTCCCACTGGTAATGGTGGGGAATTACTCTGCAATACTGTATAAGCGTGGCTGTCCCCACACACACCCACAGAGGCATTCACATGCTGGTCACTGAAGTAAAGGCCGACACAGGAATAAAACGCGTCATGTTTGAGAAGGTTTGAATGTAACAATGAGTCAATGGGCTTTCAAAGAGCTGTTAACCTGCTGGCATACCATAAAGCGCTTTTGCAGAGAATGTCTCGGGTGCCCTTTAAATGCAGCCGATGGGACCATCACGGTACACCATTTAACTGTGAGATACTTGCTGAATCATTAGACCATCTATTCGTTTAATTAAGGTATAATAATACTATTAATATAGGGATTGGTGCCTGGAGTTCAGATTACAATCCATTTGATAACATAAGCCTGCATATTTCCTAAATTCACATTCCCTGACATAGTTTCGAACGCCATCTCAAATTTGAGGTACCTTTAGGAATAGAATGTGACAATGAATTAGTGAGTTCTATAATATCAAGACCTAAGGGCTGATGTCATACAATATGTATGGTAGAGACACAACACCTGACAACAACAGTGTTAAACATGAACAGTCAACCAGACGCCTGACACAATTTCTGATACTATAATATTAATCAAGCAGCATTTCGCCGCAAACTAAAGACACACCTCTTCAGACTATAAATTGACTAAAAACACTAAATTAATTGTAGCACATGAATTGTACTTATAATGGCTCTTATCTATAGCAAGTTGTAAATCAGCTCATTTGATGAATTTTCACTTTCTTGATTCTTGTTCTTCTGGGTTTCTATCTTTATGTTGAAATACCCTTAATGTAATGTAATGTAATTTCCTTTCTAGTGTTAAATATCATGTTTATTATATTGCCATGAACTGACAAAATTCCTTAAACTGAGTAGAGTGCTCGATCTTTCTATAACAGCACAGTGATTTTCTCATATTGATCTTACAACTGGAGATAGAAGTATTACCACTGAACTCAAAACAAACTCACGAGCGTTACGTTTCAAAACAAAAGAACGAACACAAAGTGGGAACCAAAAATTCTTTGATGCAGTATTGAAAGAATGGCCCGGTACACTGATTACTCTCTATTCATTGTCTTAATCATGGGCATTTAGGTTAGCATTTTTCCTTTAAAGCCGCTAAAATGTAATAAATAACTGTGCTTCACAGACCTCAGTTAGTTTTTTGCTCTAGTGTGTAGTATGTGTTTGTGTGTGTGTGTGTGTGTGTGTGTGTGTGGATGGATTGCATTGCCCTTCTGTAGCAGGTGTGTTTTAACAAGCTAATCAAACCGTGTCCACCTGTTTTTTATCCAAGTGAGACGTCTTCGAAAGACCTGCGGGCAGCTGGTAAAGGCCGAGGATTACACTCTGCAACTGTAGAACACACGGCTACGCCATGGAGGATGCACGCCATGGACGATGCACGCCATGGACGATGCACGCCATGGACGATGCACGCCACCTAATGCGCGCGGATTTGCTGATCCGATATCTATTCCCCATTACGCAGAAATCTGGCAGATTCAGGGAAACGGCAATGAGCTGAGCCGCTGCTTTGCTAATGCTTATTACATTTTGTTGTTTTATTTATTGAAAATAGCAAATTGAATTGGGTGGGCTGAATGGAAAATACAGATCTTATCAGATTCGATCACTATCACTGAAGAAAAAGTTTGCAGTGGAATTAAAATGCATTTGGTGGATGGTTGTTGATGCTGCAGTGTTCCTCGTGACCACAATGTCAGATTTACTAAAAGTTCAAGTCAACAATTATGTTGGCATTGATGCATAAGAATTTATTTTTATATTTAAAATGAATTACAGCCACTAACAGGTGACACTGGAGAACACTTTCATTGTGTTTTCTCAGTTTGCTTAATCTAAGTGTGATTGTGTGTGTGTGTGCATGTTTCTGAAGATTTGGATGTGTGTATATGTGTGCACGAGAAGCACTTCATTCTGTGCCTTCTCCTTGTCTTTGCTGCGCTATTGATTCATTCACTTAATTTGCATTCGTCCCTCCATACTTACTGCTCTCGTCGTCGCCCAACCCGCTATTATTATTTTAATGATGACAGACTTATGCATTGGCTGGGCACATGTAAAGTAATTAGGGGGAAATGAACCTGCGGGATGCACGGGCCATTGACCAGCGTATTGACTTTGACTGCCACCACAAGCAATTAAACTTAAGCTTCTCTGCGTCTATAAGAAGCCCCCACTTTTCTTTACCACCCCCCCCCCACCCCCCCCCCCCCCCCCCCCCCACACACACACACACACATACAACACACTCAACAAATACACCGAAAAAGGATGCAGGGTCGCCAGAGAACAGCTAGTCAGCATGTTTATCTACGGCTCCAGCACTATGCCTTCCGAGTGTCGAAACAAGACCTCCATCGCTTTGGTTCTCCTCCCGTCACTCTTTCGGTGATCCTGTCCAAAGCCTCACACGGTGCTGGAGCTGACGGGATCTCGGGCCCCCCTCCCCCCAGCGTGGGCTTCTCAGTTCAAGAAGTGATTCGACTGTTTTGACATGATTTTATCAAGCGCTCGGACCTCTATGGCCGCCAGCGAAGCCCACGACGAAGAAAAAAAAGGGATGTGATCCATCTGTCGGGGCGTCTCTGAGTCACAGAGTGCTCATTCAGTGGGACGAGTGCGGACGGCTGTGAGTCTATATGGTTGTTCTCTTGAATCAGTCTCATGAGGAGTGTTAGTGAGGAGTCAGTCGACCAAAAGCTGGAGAGATTGAAAGTTGAGGGAAAAAAAGACGTTAAAAAAAAGGGGACATGCGCCACCGGTCAAAGTAAAAGGGCTCAATGGAACCATAGAGAGTCCTTTGGCTCATTGACACACTGTAGATGGATAAAATCACTTAGATTGTGCCAGATTCAAACCATCTTGTAAGTCTAAAACAATGCTATCACACTTGCTTTTACCCAGCATAGTGTATTTACCTATAAAATATTCAAATGGGTTCATTTAATGCTTTTTAGTTTTCATATAAACGTTTTTCAACTGTCCGCTGTGTAAAAGTGTTATTATTTTACCAATTTTACCTATTTTGTGACTTTTTGGGGACTTAACATGGAATTGTTCATATATCATTCAGTGATTTGTTGAATGTTGCATTCCTAAAACAGTATTTGTGTTTATTGTAACAATACAGAGATATTCCCAAAAGTCCTTGATAAACCTTATTCAAGCGTGGCCTTATCCGATGTTCATATTTCTGCTGGAAAATCATAAAAGCATATATTTAAAACATCATATGCACACTCAAACAGGATGTTTTACAAAATGTATAGTACAAAAGTGCATTCGTCTTAAAGTAACTTTCAAAATCTCCTTTGCCAGACAGGCCGACTGGGAGACTTTTTGATATGTGACTGTCAGACTAAAACAGCAACAGGTGGAAATATTACATTCAATTCATCCATTCATTCAGTTCATTTAGCCATTTCACTGGTATCGCGCATGCTGGCTCACATGGAGATTTTAATAGAACAGAGCGACAGTTGATGACATTAGTCACACCTGATTTGAAAAGCATATCATCTAAGCTGCTTGGTTGTATTGGATTTCTGGTCAGCTGTTAATACATCCGACTATGGAATAAATAGCAAGGGTAAACGTGAACACTTACGGAGCAGCAGTCACTGCTGAAAATCATAGGATGTGTCAAGTGTGTATGCTATTGGTATTAATTCACGCTTTTGGAGCGGTTTGAAAAGACCACTTTGAAATTACCATGTGAATGTCAACAAGGATACATGAAAAACTGAATTCACTTGATTATGTTTTCATTGTTTTCTAATTGGCACTCAAGAAGATACTTGAGTGCCTCGGAGCTCCTCTTCTTTCACTGAATGGCAGTGACATTGTGTCTGTTTGTGTGGACATTCATGTCGGTTCATGTTCTCTGTGACATGAATGAGAAACGATCCCTTTTGGGTATTCGGGAAAGATGTCAAATGCAAGAAATGTTGGGCCCACGGCAAAACTTGTGCGCTTCTTTTTATCCAAGGTGACAGATAACACAGAGCTAACAGCTCAGAAGTCAAAGCTCCTCTTCGGTTTTCTTTTTGCATCCGTCAAATTGGAGACCAGGAAACAATGTTTATCCAAAGATTTATCGTTGGCATGTTTGTGTTAATATCTGCGTAGCTAACTAAGCACATTTCCTGTGAGTATACAGTAACACGGAGTCCCACTGGGACTACATGTGAGGGCAGAAACGGACATTTTCGGGAGTTGGCCTTGTTTGATTCCCCTTTCCCCTTGCGAGAGATTATTCGAGCAGTGGATTGGTGGTGACTGTCACACCAACAGGCCTACCGCTAAACCCCCCTGTGTGGCTCTAGCAGACCTTTTTAGTGTCCTTGGGACTATGAGCACATATTGACTGAACAACTGCAGGCCAAGGTTTCGACTGGCTGCTGCCACGGCGTCTGAGAGGAGGTCAGCTGTTCCGTCCGGCCTGCCACTGAAAACAATGATGTGTGATAAATGTGGTCAATCCTTTATATCCTGAGCGATTTAGAAGTAATTCAAAAGCAACTGCAGTTAACTGAATAATTCTTAGTTTAGTTGTTTTTTTGTTATATTTGGTACATTGGCTTATACTCAGATTTGCAAAATGCTTCCCGATAGAGTTGCAGGGTTTAACATGCATGTCTTAGTTCAGCATGTTTCTGCTGCGAGTTTGAAAATAAAGTTGATGACAATCCAACACTTGTTGTGTACGTGGTCTACTTGGGGCCCCCTAAGAACCAACCACGTTACACATACATATGTACTTGAATTCACCCTTGCATGTCTTCCATCAGATCCCCAGTAAAAAAAAACAGTATTAATAAAAAAGGTTGTGTTGCAAACATTGGCTACGTTCCTAGATCTTTCTCATTGTTGCGACCCATAAGAGCCACCATTTTATTATAGCTAATATCTATTTCTAGGACGGAGGTAGCATGTCAGAGAATAATCATACTGGGAGAGTAATTAAAGCTGGGGCCTTTGCTAAAAGCACATTGAATTGATTACCCTGGATTCTCTCTGAAATAGGTTAAATACTCTCCTAAAATGAGTTCCATTAGTCCCTCACTCACTATTTATATTCCCTCGCTCCCCTCTTATTATCCAGCTGAGATGGTTGGGATTAAATTGCCCTCTGCTGTACCTCCCTCGCCTCTGCATCTCTCCATTTGGATCACACCCTCGCTCTCTTTCTCTCTGCTCTTTGATATAACCCATTGATCAGACACACAACGTGGCGCCACCTCTCTCCCTCTCTGTCTCCCTTCATGTACCATAATGATCATTTGGTTACTGTAATGTATTGTCTCTCGGGCCTCCAGGTCCACAGCACAGGGCCCAGCAACCTGTACCGAAACAACCACGGATCCTCACTAATCACCATAGTAACGGCCGATCTTTTTACGTTTTTTTCCAAAAGGCCTCGGAAACGGAGTGCAAGTATTGGAGTCCATTTTCAGACTTTTTTTGGAAATGGATGTGTTTTTTCATGGCACCTCCCAAAAATCCAACAATCCGATAAAAGGCAATCTGTTTCCGATATACACCATTGGCAGCACTTTTGGGAGGATTTTATTTTGGTTTTTGTTCTCCAATACCTGGCTGTTACTAGTGTGAAATTCCCATTCATCATAATAACAAGTGTTGAGTGTCCATTTATCAGGCCCTGGATGCTGGTGCTTTTCTGTGGCGAGTTGGGCCGAGGGGATTTACCCTCTAATGACTGTTCCGAAACCATGTAGTTATGAGACAAATTACACAACAAGGGATGGGGGGGGGGGGGGGGGAAGATGGCCAAAACCCAACCTCCTTGACCCAACCTTTCCTTGAGGGAACTTCATATTCTTTACAAGTAAGTTGCTGCTTTTCTGCAGGTGATCACAATTCCCTCTAGCAGCCAATATCTTCAACGGGGACACGGCTGTCAGAAAGGTTTTTTTTTTTATAAATCAGGAGTTTCTTATCTCTCTCTATTTATTGTATCTCAAATTGCTTTTTTATCTCAAAAAAAGCATTCATGAATCTTTGGTCGATATAACTACAAGTCCATCATATGTATTGACTGTAAAACCACCTCAGCCAATAGAAACACAGTCTCTCTCTTGTTCTTTTTCACTTCACACCTCATGAGTGGGGCAATGTATTAATGTGAGGAATCCCTGGCTAGTCTCCTTCACCAGCACACTTAACTATAGTGCATAAATTTAGCCTAATGCAAACAAACAGGAATTTCCCCAAAAATATATTAATATAATTGTATTATCGCCAAAAGGTAAATGTTTGATGAATTAAAAAAGTATGTGGGAAGAGATGAAATGCTGGACCAGTGGGGCGGTTTGGGTGATTGTTAAATATATTCTATCCATATCCCGGCAAAAGAGAAGGGCAAGAACAGACGCGACAGCCACTTTGGCTTGATATAAATTCAAATGGTGAAATTGAAGATCTGAAGGGGGTGGGGAAAAAAAAGACAAAAAATAGGTGTGAGAAGAAAATTAACAAGATTTGGAAGACAAAGTTGAAGGAGATGAAGTCAAAAATAAAATGGTTTTAGGATGAGCTGAAGGAGCAAAAGGAAAGGAGAGTAAATTAATAAGGACAATTTGGTATGAAAAGTGTTAGAAAGTGGAAAAAGACAATGTAGGGATAGAGAGAGACGAAGCAGAAGAGGAGGGAGAACTTTTAACAATGAATGGAATAAGTTAAAATGAAGGAAGACAAAGACAAAAAGTTATCAGAAAACAAAGGGGAACGGGACAAAGAAAAATAAGAACCATTAATAATTCCAATTCAATATTTTAGCCTTACCAGTGTTCAACACCATGCAAGCGAGAAATTAGAACGACCTTTTTGCAGAGAGGAGGAAACTTTATATTGAATATTTCAGCAGTATTTGTTTAGACTGAATAAATAATTCCGGCAGATAGTTCGGAGGGTCAAGGCACTCTGATGAGTTTTTTAATGTAGGGTTGAATTTGCCTTCGTAAGGGCTAATAAGGCTGGGAGGAGTTCGGCAAAAACAACTCTCTTTATTTACCTGATTTAAATAAATAATTCTCAATTTTAAGCCCTCCAGACATTCCCAAAAAGTACGGCTGGGTTAGCTTGTCTCCACTTTATCTGCGTCTGTCATTCTCTCTGCCTGTTCATCACACTGTCTGAGCATGTAAGACATTTGTTTTGTGTGGAGAACAGAACCAGCACTGAACAGTTTGAAGGGAAACAGATGGCGGGGAGACAAACAATCACTCAATCTGTCTCCCTTTCACTCACAGTTCACAACGAACCAGCTTCGTTAGGGGCATGTGACTTGAAGTTATGTGAGAACAAAGGCTAACCCAAGAGTTATGTCACTGAAACCGAAATGAATGGAAGGGTGTCTTGTAATTTATTCGTTTTTCTTTTCTAATCCAGCTTTACCGAGCAAATAAAAACGAACAATGCAACAACATTTTTAATCGGTTGTCCAAATAAAGTAGCATCCATGGCTGGGTCTACGGGATCATACATTTTTATGTTTGCGGCCGGAATTAAAGGAGATTGCGCTTGGCTGGTTGGACGTAGCAAGTCCCTCTTCGAATGCTGGGCTATCTCTCCACACGCCACGGGTATTTTTAGGGGCTCTTATCTCTTTATGAAACATGAGGTGCACTGCAGAGGCTTACGTTGCACACCTCGGATGCTTTGGCTTAGGATAATGCTTGTGGACGGGGGGGGGGGTGTCGGCGTGGCGTCTGGGCGTGCAAAGAGCCGAGAAATGAAAGTATCGACTCCCTCAGCTGCAGAGCTTCGGGATGAGTCAAATCCAGCCGGGTATATATTTATTTATTTTTTTTCTTTCACAAAGACTGAGTGAGGAGAAAAATGTGTCGGAAAGACCAATAGATGGATGGATGGTTTGAATCGTTGCAAAAGAGAGATCTTAGGTCAGACTCAACGCCAAGCTCAAGCTCACACGTTAGGTTCTTAAAGCCAAAATGTTTGTGCTTTAATGAGAAATCAGGCTTCAAACTTAAATGGAGTACAAACTGTTACATTATACTCTCTATAAGTTCTGGTTCTTACTGGCCTTTTATAACACAGTAAACACGAAATTACCCTGTCACGGGTGAACGATAACATTCAGGCTGTGAAGATAAAGTGCAGAAAATCTCTCCATAAATGAGATAAATGTCCTGCAGTACAATGAAGGATTTAAGGCTGATATATCAGAAAGCAGCTTGTAAGCATGCAAGAGCAGCTTATTTTTCTTAGCTCTCATCTCTGCGAAGCAACAATCCTGCGGAATAACAGATTCACTTGTTAACCCCATCCCTTAATCAGCGTGACGAGGCCTGACCTCGTGTGTCTCGCAGAGTCTGGGCTGATCTCCAAAATGACATTTTTTTTACCCAAGATTCTAAAAGCTGTATCAACCTAATTACAGTCTGTTATGAGTCAAAGTAATATCTTTGAGTAATTTTAATCTGGTCTTAGAGCACTTACAGCACAGGCTGCCCTCCACAAAGCAACCAATAACCTTCTTTCAGCAGCAGATGTGTGTGTTGCATCTTGATCACGTCAGATGTCACTTTAGCCTTTGAAACCGATGCCATTTTGTCAGATTGGTATCATGGGAACATTTTGGAGTTTCAAGGCTAAACATTTTCCAACATTATGGTGGGCAGCTCACCTTCATCTTGTATGTGTGGGTTTGGGTCAATTAATCCAACAGTGAGAGTGGGTTGCAGAAGTTAACGCAATGTCATTCGATGTGTCATTCTTCCATCTCGGTACAGACTTAAAAGTGATGGATTGCTGTGAAATCTGTAATAAAGTTTTAAAGTGCTAAAGTGTTAGTTTGCATTCAAATGTGTGCCTTTAAAACAGCTCAACATTGTCTGTTTTTTATTTGTTCTCATATTTCAGTTGCGCATTTTTCTGAATACATTTAACAGAAAAAGATTAGGTGAAATATTCCATAATATTTTATTCATTATAATACGGTTAGAGGAAATCCAGCAATCTGATTGATCTGGTTGAGAGTGAGTGACGGGATGTTATTTAAGCAATACGGTACGAGGGGCTGTCCTTTATCGTCCAATAATGTTTGAGGGTGTTGTTAGGCCAACGTGCAGCTTTAAGTGCGCAGTGATATGGAACGCTCAGTTCAACGTAAACGTCTACTCTCAACCAATCAGAACGCTGTATTTCATCAACCGCTATTATAATGGGCCATACAGTATAGTACCTGTTTACGTTGACCTAAGCGTTCCAAATCAGTGCTGCACTCAAAATAACAGTCAACGTAGATTTTGTGCGACCGTCAGGTGTCATTTCAGTTTTTAGCTCGGTGGCGATAGCCGAAAAAAGACCGGAAACGCCGCAAATGACCGCTTTTGGCCAATGCTAGCTTCCGGAATTCAGGTGGACGTCACGAGCGACGTCTAGCAAGGAGACCTGGGACGTTTTCACACAACCTAAGAATTGATGTCGCTCTCCAAGCTAGCTAGCTAGCTAACGTCTAGTGCTAGGCTAATAGACGCGACGTTTCCAATGCTGCTTGTCTGTTGGGGACAGCTGGGGAGAGGACATCTCGTAGCTGACCTGAAAGTGGTTGGCTGTCCCCCAGGAGGACAACGCCGTGCACATGGATGCCTTGGTTTGCTCTGCTGGTCCTGTTGCCTTCGTGTTAAATAAGCAGGTAAGAAAGATATGGACGGGGCAGGATGACTTTACATAGTTACATTATTTTATTATCTGTAGGATTTTTCAAAATATATTTTGTTACTTATATTATAGTTAATATAGTTAATTAATTTGGTAAGGCAAAGCAAAGAGTGTTGCTACGGGTTTTAAACCAAATACCACATTGATAGAAAATTGAGCTTGAAGGTCAATTTACTACTTTGAAAGCAGCAGCTTTACAACATTTATTCCAAAGGTTTGTTCATAAAGCTTGAAAAAGCATGTTTCATGGAAAGAGTCAAGGGATACCTTTTGAAGCTATTTAAAAAGATTGGACTTATATCTGTGCAGTTTTTTTTCTTTTTTTAATACCGGTAGCCTGTATAGCCTGAGCACAATCATTGGCAATCATTTCTGATCAAAAGTTAGTGGCAAAAGTGTGCAAAGAAAGTGAAGAAGTAGGCGTGTAGTAGGCTATATAAGCTTGAAACAATTTTAAATGCTTTATTGGAAAAGGAAATTAATTCAACATGCTTGGATCTCAACAATACAATAGAAAACTGAAAATGAACACAACATCACAACAAAACTTACCAGAAAACCTTTAAATAACCAAATGATAAAAAAACAGCATACATTGGAAAAACAAATGTTTTGAATAAACCAAATCAAATGATTTGGACACAAAATTCCACTCATTTTACATTTTATTTTTTTATCCGATCCGATCAGGTATCAAATCAGCAAATCTAGTTGTTTTGTACGAAAAGTGTTCTAGTATGGATTTGGTAGTGTAAATATTTCAGGTTTCAAAATAACTGTTTTGTAACCACATTAAAGGCATGCATTGCAAAACCTCCAGAAGAACTGTGTTCGTATAAAAACAGATGTAAAATAGCTGTACATGACACAAGTTTTGTTCATTTTTAGTTGTTCCAACTACTTCACCATCGATTCATTTCTTTTTTTCATACCCCGAAGCAGCTCATGGGGAATTTTGAATCAATGTCGAGCTGGAAACAAGAGGGCAGAAAGTCCTGTAGCGGAGCAGCTTAACAGCTCCACAAAGACCTGGATGTACGGGCGGGGAGGCAGGAGATCAATGCTGTAAAGTAGGCGAATTAACAATTGTTGCAGAGCAAGGCAAGGACAGTCTGCAATGACAAGATGTGTGTTGAGACGACAGGCTTCACCCTGTTGCCCTCATAGTCTTTCCGCCGAAGAGGGAGACCGGCTGTAATGAAGTAAAAGCGTCCCTGTGTCTGAGTGAAGGTTGAAAAAAAAGACTACTGAGAAAATTGCATCAACCGTGAATTTCTCAAAGATTCCGCGGTAAAACTCCTCGAGTAACTTTTTAAAACACGTCCTTCTTCCCAGTGGACCCTTAACTTGCCTTTCTTCCCCTCTTTTATTCTGCTCCTTCATTAGATCATCATTGATATTCATTAACACCTGATCTACCCTGTGTGCTGGTGCATCAGGCTGGCAATGTGCCTTCATAGGAAATCAATCCTATTTTCATTCATCTAGTTGGGAGGGCACTCGTCTCTGCTTCCACATCCAGTTGTAGCAATAGTGATTAACAGGCTATAAAGGAGGACATAATAGTGATTCTTAAATAACAGCTGTGACTGTGGGCCTTGAGACTCCTTAATTATCTGTGAACCAATGATTGCTAAGAAAGAAGACTTCTGTAGAAAGATGAAAGACTGCTGAAAGGAAAAAAGAAGGGATGAAGAGAGAGGGAGATAATACATAGGTTATGTTAAATCATGTCTATCATCTCCCCTCTCTTCCATTACCGATCAGAGAGTGAAGGATGGTGACAAGTTGGCCAATTTCGCCAAACTCCCAGTGGATGCCCTTGAAAGTGACAAATTGCCAGGTTAATTGGGTTGGGGTCATGGCCATTCAGAGGGAATGAGCCACTTTATTTGGAGCAAAAATCCATAAAGGGAGTTCATTCCCAATCGGCGCTGTCACCATTCGGATCCGTTGAGGGATCGCCTCAGTCCCCATGGGAAGAATCCTAAAGCATCCCCAGTGAGTACACTATGTACAGTATGTGACAGCGGAGCATGCATAGAACATCAAGACTGTTTCTCTCCAATTCAGGGCCGCGAAACCACATTTCCAAGTAAGCTGCCTGACAGGAAAGCTGCGATTTATATTTCTCTTAAACTTTCTACCTTAGGGATCCATTTTATTTTCTGTCTGATATAAATGACACTGGGGACATCTCCTATAGAAGAGCTATTGAGTCATTCCCATACAACCACGTCCTTTGGCCCTGTCTCGTTTTCCATCTGCCGCTGCACAAATGGTGGCCGCACAAACAATTTCAATTTTCATCCTAATGAGTACAAGTGGGGGGGTGGCTTGTTGGGCTTCTGTGGAGCGTGAGTTGGCATAATGTCAGTGGTGTTGTTTTCCCGGGCCGGGGCAAGTGAGTCGGGGTCCGCGTAGCTAAAGCAAAGCCAGCTCTGCCACGCTGCGATTATGGGAGAAGACGAGGCGCATAACGGACTCGTCCCTGAGGCCCGACCGCCACAAGGCGGAGGCAGGCAAGCAGGCGGTTGGATGGACGAGGGGGGGCGAGGGATTCCAATAAATAACAAGGGAGCCGGCGCAGAGGAAGAAAGTGAGAGTAAGCTCTCTTTGTCTCTGACTTTACAAGGATAGGATGGGTGCGTCCTCCAAGGCTCTGATAATAGGTTGGGGAGAGAAGACAGACCTCATTCTCTCCCTCCGCACATTGTCTACTTGTGTTCCCTTTGTTGCTTATTCACTCTCTCTCTCTCCCCTTCCTCCCAGTTATCTGGCTCCGTTTCTCTGGGAGCAGCCAGCCAGAGGAGCCCTGAAGTCGGAGAGGAGAGGAAAGTCACGCCAGGTGTGCAGTGGGGGCCCGGATGGGCCCCAAGGTTGGGCTTGCGAGGTGAGGGACAGACGCTGGAGTGTGTGACAACAGGATGAGCTTTACTGCTAACGACTCCCACGGGGGGGGGGGGGGGGGAAGAGAGAGACCAGCTGCTCTGTTTGCAAAGGCTTGAACGAGTCGGACGAGTCCAGGGCGTGATAGAGCGCACGCCCCAGAACGCAGAGTTTGCGAGACGTGGACGTCAGGAAACGCCTGAGTTTGAATACGTAGCTACAGTCACATGGAGTGCTATTCATACGGGTTTCTGTCCGCGCTCATGAAGGGGATTTTTTTTTCCCGTGCGAAATAAAGCATAATCAATAATACATTGGATGGTCATCTGTGCGATAGCAGGATGCTTCCAACACCGCCTCCGTTCCCACGCCTGAACAAAGCGGGGCTCTGCTATATAAGAAAGTGTGTGAGGTCGCCGGGTTTCATGTCCTTGGAAGAGGATAAATTACCAGCAGCAAACGAGGGCTCAACTCCATGATCGTGGGCTATTTCATTACACTGAACACTGTTTATTTTGCAGTGAAGACCTTCAGTCATAAACCTTGAGCCGAATGATTGAAGTGTCTTCTTCTGTGTGATACACACCAGAAAATCTTTTTTACTTTTTTATTTATTTATTTTGTTTTGTTATCCAGGCTTAAGTCTAATACTCCTGAAAAATAAACTCCTAACGAAAGTCCATAATTCCCTGCATTCATCGAGCATTTGAAAATCACGTTAGAAACCAAATGAAATCTGTGATGCTCAATATAGAACTCACATTCCGTGTGACATTTGTCCGCAGGTTTTCATGAGAGAGAAATCGTTTTCTCCACTTTAGAAGGCATGAAAAAAACCTTAAAGGCCCGGGCTATCTGCTGAATAATGTGATACTAAGTAGATGTGACATTTTAAAAGAAGTTTAAAAATCCAAGCATTGATCAAATGCAAGGTGACAAGCATCATGGCTCAGTTAATGGATTTCTTGGTGAGGTTTGCTTATAGACTGTTTGTATGCCTTGGCAAATTTACACTGATTTCTCTATCTTTATTTACTTAGAGAATAAGCAGCCTTCATTTTGCTATTCATTGTCATGTCTGCATTACAGTAGATGAGCAATGGCCCTACGCATTGTACACAAATCATCCGCAGCCTCATCGCCAGGGGTCAAAGCCATGCATCAAAGAAAACGTTCTTCCTTTTGCTGAGAACACAGTCCTCAATAGTAGTGAGTTCATGATGCTGAATGTTGTAGGAGAGGTGAGAAATATTATTTCCCCTCTAACATCACTGACCTTGGTTCGCTGGATTTTTGAGCCCATGCTCATAAGTATCTGATATTTGGCATTATTAGTTTTCTGGATACACATTCTGCACTGTTTTCCCACATTTGACTCGTGTGCCACGCCATTTTTCAAGCAGAAAGGGTGCATTGATCCGTATGCTTGTGCTTTGGGACTGAGCCATGTAGGCTTTCTCCAGAGTGAGGCTCTAAGATGCGGCCGTATTATCACACGGGACATTCGAACAAACGATTTTGTGCCAGACTTCCCTTGTCCAAGAGGGTTCTTTTGGAACGAGTGGTTGTCATCAAAAGGTTGTCCGTAACTATTGGCAGGTATAAGGGAGACAGAAATGGCTCATTTGGAACCCCATGGATAGCAATAGCATCCTTTTCCTAGTATATGCTTCTGTGTATTTAATAGAATATTCACTTCTCAAAAAATCTTTGGGTAATCAGAGGATTAACATCTCTTTATTTGGACAACAACCAGCAGCTTATTAGTTCAACTGGCTTTAAATTCTAGAAGCAGGGAGAAAGCCTCCTTTTGGTTCATTTTATGAACAAATCTAAAGCTAATATTTGTTCTAAAAATCACTGTGGACAAAGCCAGACTATCAAACCTAGAACTAAACCAGTAAGCATGTCAAACACTGTTTAGAATTAGACTTCAAGCTCTTTAACCCTTTTTAAACGGTGCAATATTTAGATTTTGCGTTTTGTTTTACAGACTTGCATCTCATCAAGTACCCTCCTGACAGGGAATATGTTTGCATACAAGTACTCTATATTCACACAGGGGGAATGAGTATTGGCCTTTAAACGTGGGCCTGTAGAGAACTGAACCCACTCAAGCCTGGTCATTAATCATTGTGTGCAAGAATGCGTGCATATGCAGTGCCTTCATGCAACAGTGTGCGTTGGCATGTGCACGCACTCAACTGCTGCACTACCTGTCTATTTTTTTTCTAATTGAGTTTAAAAACAGGGAGGTATTTGATGGATTGGACGTATAGGCCAGTATACAAGGGCACGTTGTAAAAAGACCGTTTCACCTCTAACTGTCTCTGCAGCCGACATACAATCTATCACCGTGACTGAATAATACAAATGTATGCATGTGTATGCAGTTTGCAAAGTTTGTTATACTAAGTTTTGAGCCAATTTAATTTTCAAGAAGCGAATTTCTTTTTTTAATATTTAGTACAAGGTAAATTAATGCTTTAAAATGTTTTCATGTACAAACGCAATGCTACAGGCATTTTTGTATGTGAAAAGTTGGTGCCTATGTATCTTAATTTCATGCCTGTGTTGTGTTTAACGGTCCTGGTTGGAGATGTTTCTTGATACTTTGAGAGTTTCAACATTGTAACTCAATTCCTGTTGGCAACAAGCTTAAGACTTTGGCCAGCCGACCGCAATTAGTGGCGAGCCCAGACCTCCTGGTGTGATTGGTTGGCTGGCGGATAAAACATTTTCTGCGTGCTCCTTGAAAGCGTAATGAGAGACGAAGAGGGCAAAAGATGAAGTGTGCATGAGGGAGGGTTGAAATTAGAAGAAACACCCCCCCCCCCCCCCCCCCCCTCTGCACACACCATCTCTCGGCTGAGTGAATTTGACTCCCAGCACTGTTTGTTTATTTGTCTGAGTGTTGTCCTAGAGCTGCTGTGGGCTAGTCCTGCCCACACCCCTCTCCCTCTTCGCTCCTTAGGACTACTGCTGGCAGCGGGGCTGAGCCCTCCGGAGATGTGTGGGGAGGGACGTAACCGGCTGTTTTTCAAGCTACGTCTATTAAAAATATCACTTTTTCTTCATCATTGAGGCAAATGTTTTGCATTCATTTCGATAAATATAAAACATGAAAACCCTTTTCATGTGGATAGAGTAAACCATTCATTGGCAGACTTACAGTAGAGTACGCCACAGGTCACGGTTGCTTATTTACTTATTTTCACAAGACAATGTTGTATCATTGGATTTCCTTTTTTATTTCACAAGCCCACTATGAAAACTGCAGACAACAGAAGCATTGCATTTTTTCATCCGGAACGACACGTCTGTGGAACCGAATGAAATAAATAAGGAGTGAGTGGCTTGGTTGACATTTACTGTGATTAGCGTATGTAGTTGTGAAAGCATTTCTGTCATCTTCTCACTCACCATCCTTGTTTCCTTCTCTTCCGGGATCCCTCACGTTCAATTGTCTCTGCTGCATTGCAGATAGCTCTGACCTTTAGCTTTCCCTTTATGAAATACAAAAAAAGGGAAGTGGATTTACTGAAGGCCGCAGGTGCGCGAGCAGCATGGCTACAGACTAAAAAAAGCTAGGAGCCCCCCAAAAATGGCTGAAAACTATTTTTCTTTCTGAATGCCAGCATGCAAAAGGTACACTAATGAATATGAATGGACAACCCAAACTCCATAATGACGATTCCTACATAATGCATGTGAATGTGCGCTCCTGCATGCGGTGCCCGAGTGGGCCCACACCTGCCTGTGGTGAGTCTGCAGATTGGCAGCACACTGCGGACGCACTTTCGATCTCCTCCAGACACATCCGCAGTTCCCCTCCATCAAGGGCATAATGGTGCGATCCGTCGGCCGATAATGTTGGTGTGATCCACAGGTCAGCCGGCCCGGCGCCAGAGCAGAACAGCCTCGCACGGCCCATTACGGCCTGCTTAACGACTACACTGATGACCCAAACTCTGTGGCAGGCTGTTGTCCCGATGCCTGTTTAAAACAACATTTCAACCCCTCCCCTCCCGACAAGATTCACTACAAAATGGTGGATTTGGTGAGTCTGTCTTTGTGGTGTTGGCCCAACTTTTCTACAATTATCTATTCAAAACAATGTATACATTGCACAAACTCTGCTATAACCGCCCTAAAATAATCACTTCAGGATGTGTAATATTAAAGATACATAGACGCCCCAAAGAAAAATTCACAAACCAAGCATGATCTTATTTGATAGAATAACCATAATAGAAAAATGAGCTATATCAGAGCTTCCAAAACACAAATTCAAACCTAATAATAGCGCAGATAATTACTTAACAGGATGGAAAGAATAAGCTAAATCCATATATCCTGCAGTCGAATTCCTTGTATGTCTGACATATTATGGCAATAAATGTTTCCTGATATCGAAACGTAAAGAATGCACACTAGTTGAGACAGAACTGAAATACAGACATAGTGCTTTGACTTTGTTATATTTTCTTTGAGTAAATGTGTTTTTAAGTGTTAGTCTCATTGTATGGTATTTGGATACATTTGTTGTTCTTTGTGTTAATGCCAAAATGAACAAATGCCTATAGAAATTATGGCAAACAAACCAGATCTACATTTGGATAAAGTGGCACGTAAATTAAAAGAGCCTGAAACCTGAAGTATCTCTTATCATTTCTAATGTAATTTGGATCAAATTATTAAACACCTGACTTTCATCTCGGAGTCTCCTCATGGCCCTGCAAGTAATTTAACTTTTAGGCAAGAGGCAGTAAGCATCTCATCATGAAAAATATGTTGTTTGCCCGTGGTTGATGGGTGCTTTAATGGCCTGTTGTTATGTGCATGTCCAGACTTGGCTTGCAAACCACCCACCACACATGTTCACAGACAGATGGACATGGAGAGCAATAATGTCTCTGCACAATCCTCATGTCTGTGGATCCAATTGCATTTTAGACCCGTTGAGAGCGGTGGGATATCCAGTAATTATATCCACCCCGTGGCACTGAATGAGCCACTGAGAATGTTTTGCATTTTTCTCCACACACAAGAGTGGGTTCTGCCTTGTGTCGAATGTTAAACTCAAAACTTTGTGGTCATGGGCGGTTAGTGGTGGAGTATTACAGCAACTCGTTTTTTTTTTTTTCTCTCCTTTTTTTGTCGAAATCCTTAGATTTGTAATATTTGTTCTGCTCCTTCTTTGAATAAGTCCAACTTAGTCTGCACTCCATCTCAGTCGTCCTGGGCTGTCACATGCGCTCATGTATAAGGACTGGAAATGACTGATGATCTCTCTGAATGAGTAATACAATCAGAGCCATGGGGCGTTAAGGTAGAGAGAGAGAGAGAGAGACATAGAGAGACAGTGTGAGGGAGAGGGGAATAGATCAGCCAAAGATACAAGACAGAATCTGAGTATCTTAATTTAGTGAGCCATGATTAAAAATCTGTTTTTCCTCTTTCCTGCTTCTCGGTACCGCCTTCCCTTGACAATTAAAGATTTAATCACCATCTGCAAAAAGGGGCTGGTAAAGAATGCCTGACCCAAAACTCGACGTGCAAGAGGAGGCTGTTGAGAGGCACTTTTCGAGGAACTTTCATCCAACCATGAATCTGTTCTACATATATAATTACCACTTTAGTGAGCCACAGGAAGCCGACACTTGTGACAATCTTTACTTTTGTATTTTCGTACCAGGATTGTCTTTCTATGCAAATGAGAAAAAACAAACACTTTATTCTGGGGATATTAATGCATGCACTGACAGGTGCATGCATTAGTGAGTTAGGATATAAAAGCCTGACATGTTTTATATTTACAAGCAGTCCATTGTGTCTGTCCAACAGACCCATCTGTACTGTAAGCTCAAACAACTACAAACTGAAATACCCCTATGAAGGGTGCGCTGGGAACACTATGTTCTACATCAGGCTTATTTGTTTGTCTTTTGTATGAATGCAACTAGAGACTGACGGCAAACCTTGAAAGATAATATCAAACAAACACAGCGTTTCCACCACATTTTTGCAGACAATTACCATTTTTTTTTTACTCTAGCTTTCACGTATTTTTTGTAAAGAGGACGAAATACTAATATTGGGTCTTTTTCATCTTCTTTGCCAATGTCTGCAAAGAGGAAAATGTTTTGGATAAACATACGCAGAAAAAAGAACTTGAAATCCAGTATAATTTTTTTAATGATATTCCTTGGCATTTGTTATTGGTGGGTGATTTTCTTTTCTTTTTAGAGGATAAAAGAACCAAAGTTCTACCGTGAATATTACAAAGTAGGTTACGTTAGTTGATGATAAACCAAGAATTATAATTATTAATACAACAAACAAAGACATCAATAGGGACATTCAATATTTGTTTAACCTCCCTTGTTTGTGCTTTAAGTCTAGAACTAAATCCCCTTTTACAGGATGACTTCATCCCGGACTTACCACTGTCTGTAATTGAGTCACAATGTAGAGATGTCTGGAGTCATCTATAAAGAGAAGCAAGGCTGAGATAAAGACGACGACAAACAATAAATTATAACTCCGTCTATTTCCTCGCCAACTCTTATCGGGTTCAGAGACCTGTTCTGAAGGGGACGTTTAGTTTCGTGTATCAAGCCAGTACTTAATGGAATTGATGGCTCCGTATCAACTTTGGCCCGACGTGGAAGGGTGGATTGGAGTTGGTTGGACTCCCAGGAGCGGTGCCAAAAAAGACAAGCTCGTCTCGTCTGCCCCTTCAAACCGAGGTCGCTGATATCAGTTTCGGGAGTTAAGTAGTTCAATAATGTGGTTTATGACTGTTAGGCAAATCGTCCTCCGGGAACATTACTGCTTTGTGACTAACATTTTTGCTGGATGGCGGAAGATGGACCTTCCAGAAGTGCGGCCATAAATGCGTGTACCTTTTTTTGATTAACGACCGTAGACGCCGCGAAACAGGTACATAACAAAAGGAAAAGTGCTGATGGGAAATAATGGAAGTAGATGCAGAGATGGAACAAAAAGACGAGGGAGGGAGGGAGGGAGGGAGAGGGTTCAGAGGTATCTGTGCAGCCGTGTTGACTTCTCTCGCGGCGCACTCTTAACCACACAGCCTCTCTGGATACCCCAGTGCCCACAGCAGTGAAGCCTTGGAACGGGTACGGAGAGGTAAAATTTATCCCCAATCTAGATGGAGACACGGGTCCCTGCGATGCCTTTGCATAAAACTCTCATGAATGTTTGATTTTGTTTATTGGGTAACGCAGAATGAAAAACCAGACTCATCACACTGAGTGAGCTTTGCTGGCGCCGAGAGCCTGAGGTTAGGCTTCCAGGTCCACGATTTTGACAGGAAGATTGAGTCTAGAAATACAATGAAACGAGGGGAAGGAGGTTTTGCTTGAGGAACAGGCTTTTCTTTTTAAAGTGCGTTCGAGTCAATGTGTGGCTGCAGGTAAAGTAATTACATTCATGAAACAAAGTTTTGAATCTGTTAGAGGTTGAGTTTTATGCACAAGGTGAATATCAAGCACACTGGTGTTAGTTATTATATACTATTTCTTTATTACTTTTAATAAGGCTCTGTTCTCTCCTCCAAGTAGATCTCATCAACGTGTCTTTTTTTAACTCCTACAAGAAAGCCTTTCACAAAGGCCACCCACGTCCTGTCAGGCGCCTGTAAAGATGTGTCACCAAATATGCAACATGTCCAAGAATGAAACTTCTTCAAACCAGGGAGGTCTCTGTAGGGCAGGGACGTCTCTACAGAACTCTAAAAACTATGTGAAGTTAAGAATAAATATATTTAACAGAAAGACGGACCAATTAAAGATCCTTGATTAAATATTCAGGATATCTGGAGCCGAGGGTCATCCATATTGTAGTTTATCTTACCTGAGGAAAGGTTCAGCATGTTTTCTTTTAATAAATCTGTGCGAGGAATCTGCTTCGCCACCTGACCATCAAAATGTAAATCATTTTCAAGGATCAATAATGAGATGCTACGTCTTGTTAGAAGTAAGTTTTACTGAAACATATAGCTAACTTTATTTTGCTTAACAATGCCACTGATTTTCTGGACCAAGGGAAACTGGTGTGGACATTTGACACCGGTGACGCTCCATGTAACAGCGTACAATGTATGAGAGCTAGTAGTATTAAAGGCAGTGCTGGTATCAAACAAGACCAAGATGGAGTGTTCCTCCCTATCTGCGTGCATTAGTATGACTTCAGTGCCCTATTTTTGGAGGAAAACCAGACGAAAGCCAATCCAAAACACTGATTGTGGAACGAGGGGAATGATTTCTTCCCGTTCCTTCGTTCTAGGTGGAGACCCTGGCCTGAACTCAAAGCAGCGGCTGTCTGGTCACACAACGCAACGCGGAGAGAGGCTCCGATAGCCATGAAACGGGGAACTCTGCTGCTTGCTGCTCCCGGTGCTGCCATCTTCGAGCTGAGGTGTGTTTTCTTGTTTTGGCAGATGGAGTGTACAGGGTTGTTTTTTTTTCGCTCTTGACTCCCATCTCATTTGTGGTTTCATGCCAACATTGAAACTTAACAATGTCAGCGCTCGAGCCTGCAAATTATATCTACAGGGTGTTGGACTGGAATATTGTCAATCAGAGCGAGCGAGGAGGAAAGTGTGGGTTGCTCAATTCAATACCTTCATTCCTATGTTTTTAGTGTTCTGATCTATCGTGTCAGCAGTGAGCACATTTTGTATTTCATGGGTGTGCTCGCGCTTATTGATGAAATAATAATACATAAAATTGTTTTGGATCCTAGTAATGACGTCCATTGCTGCAGGATCTACTGGTCCGGGTTAAACATTTATGAGAAACCTCTCAATGAGGAGCAGAGAGAGAATCTTGACCTGCAATGAACTGTTGCCGCCTGTTGAGCTTTCATTTCATGGTTAAATGTGGAGCTAATGGCTGGTCTTACATGGTCGTTTGTGGCTTCGGTTGACTCAGGCTGCCATTAGTCCCCGTGGCTTAAAAAAAAAGAAAAAAAAAAAGCCCTCCCGAAGCAACGGAGCAAACGGTAGCAATCTTGTTTCGGGGTTAGGTTAAGTATTTACTACACAATGAGCAAATGGCTTTGTATTTAATGAAATACCCCAATTATTTTGTGCCACCATGCAATACCACTATTAATATGCCCCCACTTTATACATCTGGCATCCTCATTGCTTTGCAGACATCAGCAATCTTTAGTCGTGCAAAAATGTTCTGGGTTTTATAGATCACTTTTAACTGCAATAATTAAAGATGGCAGAAATGACTTGTATAGCTACGTGCATATATAAAATTCAGTAAAGAAAATATACAAGATAGTAGGTTTCAGAAACCTCATCTTTGATGTACAATGAACGATGTTGCCATGTTTTACATTATGTCTTCAGCTCAGTTCATTTTACACGTCTGCATGGGCATAAAAGGGAGACTTGAAGCAGTCTTCCAAGGACCAGCTGTGCATGCTGTGATGTGTACACACAGTTAGATGAGAAGATCAATAAGACTCTCATAACTGTCTTTTGAACATAACCCTAATAGCTGGATATCCTACCTAACAGACCGGATAAACAGGAGAATCGACTTGACTGGATCAATCCTACCAGCCTTCTGTACATAATCCAAAGTGTAAAAACGTCATCTCTAACCCACTGTATTGGGTGTTGTATGCTGAGAGAAAGCCAGGCAACCAGAGTAAACTAAGGAGGGTATATATTAACATGTCAATGTTCAAACCTTTTTAGTAGTCAACTCAATCAGTGGCTATAACACAACACACGTAATTTTCCAACTAATTGTTGGTTGGAATAAATTACATTACGCAATATTCAGTTTTTTGGTCCAACCATGTTATAGTGTGTTGCATAATCAGTGGACTTTAAAGTTTCATGACCAGAGATGCTCTAATTAGACAAAACTGTCATCATTGATTATTTTTAGAAGGTACAAGGTATGGTTTACTTCATTCCAGTCTAATGCGACGCGCCCTCTCGTCATTTCCTGCACTGCGTCGCATTGTAAATTGGTCTGAAGCTCACCTGAAACCTGACCCCCTGCTGGCGGATGCTGGTTATCGCGGGAAGCCACCCATTTGCGCAAATTCAATTTATACACCCGGCCGACATTCATCCCATCGCTCCCCTTTTATACATCCGCCCATGGTAAAGAGAATGCTTAGCGAGCACTTTGAGCTCCTCTAATCCCTCATCACATACCATAGTCATTTTCCGGTAGAGAGGATGCATACAAGTGACCTAAAATATTTATCTGTGTTTTTGTTTTTTTTGTGTGTTTTTTTTTAGTGTGTAGGCATAGCATTTTGGCATGCAAATGAGTAGAGAGATCACAGTGAGACGCATCATGGATACATCCGCTTTGTAGGAATGGAATTGTTGTGGTCTATGTGTGGGAAGTACATAAAGCAGATAATTGATTTTTAAGGAGGAAATGCATAACGCAGCGAGGGCTCGGACAAAAGCAGCAAAAGCCGACGGCCGGGTTAATATGACAAATGATTTGAAGGGAGGTACAGCCAGAGCCAGCGCCATCGGATTGTGTCAGTGGTAGGTGTGAATATGGTTGGTTAGATTAAAGCTAGTTTAAGGTGTATTGATTTTTTTTTTTATTACATATATCCAGGGCTAAATCTAAGATTACAAGGACTCTCATCTATTGTACCTAGATTTCCATTTCTTTCCCCACACGAGGGGAGCACTCCTCAGAATATCAGAGGATATGATCCCGAATTAGATGTTGAAAATGAATAATTGATGGCGCCACAGACACGCGCCTAACACAGACACTGACTCGCAAACCGCCTCTGAACTATTAAGGATATAAATTCCAAAGGCCAAGAGCAAGTCACGTTCTTTGCTCGTCAGTTACGGTCAAATTAAATATTGAGTTTTTTTTCCGCTAAATATTTGGTTTGCCGCAGCACGGAGTAAATCCGCCGCCAAAAGAACTGACGTAACAGCTGGGAAATAGCGCGCCTTCGCGATGACTAATGATAAGGAGACCCACTTATGAAATCTGTTTGAACACTTGCAGTCCCCATTGAGAGCAGAAAACGACAGAAGCCACATGAAAAGGTTAAACATGTCCACGATGTGGATCATTCCTGCATATGACGAACACCAGTCCCGTGCCTCGGGTTCATCCCTCATAAATCCAGCGTGTGTGCGTGGCCTGGCCGTGATTTAGTTTACCGGGGGGGTTTACTCTGCTCCGCATATAATAACTTGCGTTAAAGAGTTTTAAGTAGACCAAAGAAATCCACGAGAAGAAGTCCCTGCCTCTCATCCTTGTCATCTCGGCCCGGGACGAGGTGTGACTGATCGCTCCGAGTTGATAGACTACTTTTGCGTGACGTACAATCAGATAAAATGGCCATCGCTTGGGCTCTATCAAACCATAAATCACCACTGAGATATGGAGGAATATGTATTCTCTCTCTTCATAAATCATGGTTATTCCTCATCTAAGAGTCAATTATCTAACGCGCAACAAATGGCTGGGCAATAACCTTGAAGATGGGGGATACGTGCAGGGTGGCCAGCTAGCGGGGGTTGTTGTATCCCGGCTTTTTTGTAAGCCCTGGCCACAGCTTTACGTTATCTAAACACGGCTACAAAGTGGATTTTCAGTACATTTATAAACATATTTTGAAGTTTTATTATTGATTTACGGACTGCACGAATGCCTACGTGAGAAATTGGGATTGTGTGTCATACCAAAGCTCTTGTTATAGTGCAACAATTCTTAATTTTTCTCATTTAGGACTTAATAGTAAAATAACCACGTGATGAGATTGCAAGCCTGCTGTGAAGTCTTGGATGTTGTACTGCAGCTATATCTACTTGAAAGTTAAACACATTTTCTGTGGGTAAATTAGACTGTTCTCCTACGAGAGCCGTGCAGACAAGAAAGCAAGCCACATCACAGTATATATTATATTTCTATGTCTTGGGGATCCTCGTAATCCCAAACATATGAAGGGAGTTACGGGAAAAGAGATTGCTTTTGTTCTGCTGCGCCACATTTGTTTCATTTGAACTTCACTGCATATGCATGTCCACTGAAAGTCCCGGGCAATAATTGGGTGCTTTTGGCTGGAGAACTTCACAGGACCCAATGCAACATGCTGTGATGGGGGAAAAAAGAATAAAAAATATACAGAGATAAAATATGATCCCATACCCAGTTGCAGTTAGCCATGACTATTTACTTGTCAGACTATTGTCCAGTAATTGTCCAATATCGTTTTATTCCTGCTGGTGTTTTATATATAATAATTAAATAGATACTTTGTTACAGAGTTACAGATTTTAGTTTTTGGGAACAGTACCAATACTGACAGTAGCTTCGTTCTTAAAATGATTTAACTTGCTTTCTCTTGTTTCGCTGCCTCCGGTAAATGTACCTGTGCACAGGAAGCTCTTTCCACGCTCTGCAGATAAAATCTCCCTGACCGTCCCTGGATGCTGACCTCTTCTTTGCCGTGAGGGATGTTTATCAGCCATGGTGGGGCACTGATTTCGGCCCCCGAGGTCACTCTCTTCCCATCTCTGCCTCATGTCCATTTTCTCTCCTATCCACGTTAAATTGAAAAAAAAAAAAAAAGGTTTTGTCAGACCGGTCATTGTACTGCCATTTGATATCAGCAACTCGTCAATTCATTTGGCAACTCTACAAGTACTGTTTTTCTTCCGTTTGCGGAAATGCATGTGGAAAAAATTTCCAAATAATCTGATTTATAGAGTAGCAAAAAAATGGAGTGTGAAGCCGACTTGCAGTTGCAGATGGATGGCGGCCAGCATGAGAGAAGGCTGAGAAAAGGTTGGAAGCACAGAGAGGGACTTGTGTAAATGTGTTGTGCATCATTGAGGTGAGAAATTGCGAGAGCGGCACAGATGGCAGGAACTCACCTTCATCAAGCTCTTCCTCTATCAGTCTTCCGAGCCCTGCCACCAGAGCCGCATGACACCGACTGCTGAACGCACCCTTGAGAATTTAGGGAGTAGCAGCGGTTTTCTGTGATAAACATCTGCATGTACTGGGTCTCTCAAAGTCTAATGTTTTGCTTAATGTTTTAATCAAAGTTTCAAGTCCAATAGAACATTTTAGGAGGAACATCAACAATAAGGCTGTAAAAATAACGATTGTTCACACATGCACTGGGCGCCAGGGTCGCAGCCATTTTGAATTATACATTTAGTACTTGCCGACTTGTGTGACGGTTGCAGTCTGTGACGAGGTCTGTTGGACGCTTGTTTTTAAGCAATGCTTTGATTTTAAGATGGGCTGAAAGAGCTCTGATGAGTGACATGGAGATTTGTGAGGATTTGTTGATTCAGCAATGTACGTGAGACATGCATTAATGTGCTGTGGTGTGCACGAGAACAGAAAGTCTTCATCTACTTCATTTCAACGCGTCATAAATAAACCTTTTGCGAGG
This sequence comes from Pungitius pungitius, assembly GCF_949316345.1. Lineage (NCBI taxonomy): Eukaryota > Metazoa > Chordata > Actinopteri > Perciformes > Gasterosteidae > Pungitius > Pungitius pungitius. Next base: position 13,915,224 of record NC_084916.1, on the reverse strand, counting down.
AAGATGCATCAGATAATAAAGTTAGGCCGAGCATCAGGAGAATATTTGTGCTGTATCAACATATAATCTCTAACGCTGCTTGCAGAGAAGTATCGGCATGTGTATTTTAAGGTCCTCTTTAGCTCACTCGAATTCCAGTGCCGCATTGTGAATTTACCGAAGTGCCCTCAAAATGAGCTTCATTTAGCAAAACTATTAGTACCCTCATTATTCCTCCTTACCACTTGTGCCATGGAACACGAGTGATGTAGGACAAGTAAATCCCTAAAGGAGAAGGTGAGTTTAGTGCTTTTAAGGGAGCCCCATGATTGCAGATAAACCAATTTTATTATTAGCCATTTGTAAAGGGTTTCGCTTCATTCCAAGGAATCCATCGGTTCGGCACTCCACAGACTCCCACGGATAAAGGTCTGCCAAATAAAACTTTTCTTTTCAAAACCCCTTCGTCATCCCTCACTCACCGTAGACACTATCTATAGTGCATCTACAATGCAGCAGAAGCCATAGATTGCCGCGCCTCGGCCTCTCGTCCCTCCTCCTCCTCCTCCTCCTCCTCCTGCGCGCTCTCTCTTTCTACCCCCCAGGAGAAGAACAGATGTGTAGGCAGCACTAAAGCAGCAGCTGATTGTGTTTGTGATGTTTATTGCTCCCCCAGCTGCCTGAGATTTACAGTAAATATCTCTTTTATTGCTCGTACATTCACACCGATGCGCCACCTCCCCTCCTTCTTCTGCCTCTGTGCCACCCACAGTCGACCCGAGGCCCCGTAACCGCGGCCTCCCAGGACACGCATGCAGGGCCGGCCGTAAACGAGGCCTCCTGGATGGGTATTTTTTGCGTTGATTGTGGGATCTCCCAATGACTAGTGAAATCTTGTTATCCGTCGTAGATCTACCCAGCAGTAAACAGTTTTTGTCTGCAGAAAAGCTTTTTAGTTAGGATTTTCGTCCATCAAGGATGACTTCTTTTTTTTTTTTTTTTTTTGCGTTGTTTGTCTTCCGAGCAGAAGCCAACTTCAACCCAAATTTGCCCGTGAAAGAAATCGCGGGACACGTTTTGTATAAAATGTCACTGCAGAGTGGGAGAAGATGAGATATTTATTCAGGCTTTGGTTGTATGTTTATGCATGTGTGTATGCACCTGGAACATGTCGTGTCTTGTTTTTCAATTATTCATTAGAACATGGGTGTGTGTGTGTGTGTGTGTGTGTGTGTGTGAACCTAACACAGACTTCCTATTTGTACTGTAGTGGCTGACCTTATTGATCACTGCACCGCCACCATCTCATTGTCTTCATGTTAATGCACAGTTGTCTGCCATCTATTGAAATACGGTATTTTTTTAAATGCTACCTGGCAAAGTGGAGCCCTCAAGGATTACGTGGCGTAAAAAGCGAGGTTCAAGTCTTACTGTCGGCAGATATTCTTTTTGTGGATCACCCATGTTTCCATTTCATGCATGGGGGCCACACTTCTGTTTCACCATTACCCTCTCAGTCAGTCAGTTATTGTACCTTGCAGAGGAGGGAGGGGCGGGGGGCACGTTGGGGAGGAGGGGTTGTTCGCATAAAGGTGAATGATGGGGAAACTCTCCGCCCGGGAATGGAAGAGCAATGGCGGGATTTGTTGATGAAGAAAAGAATGTGAGGTGATGGAGGGGTGATGGTGGGGGTGGGGGGGTGGAGTTGAAAGCGCTAAAAGAAATGATACGAATGGCGGCCTCCTGGAGTCCAGGTCAACTGCTGAACTCCAAAAGCACCCATTTGATCATGACATGTCAAGGATGTGAGTAGAGAGAGAGAGGGAGAGCGAGGGAGAGCGAGGGGAGAACGATGGCGCAGCAGCCCTAAAAAATTCTCATCGTTTGGCACCAGATTGAGTGATCCGTTTCAGGACCTGGTGCGTGTGTGTGTGTGTGCGTGTGTGTCGGTGCTTCTCGCACCCATCACTCCCCACGGGTAGGTGGTGCATTGCTTAGCCGCATGGATTTGACGGACGGCACATCAGTGAGCTGTATCGATCGGGGAGGTTTGGTGGTGAGGGGGTGTGGGGGGGAGTTGTGGGGAGGGGCCTGGGGAGGAGGTGTTGGAGTTTGGTTGTCACACACGCAGAGGGATGGAGGATAGCATCAGGCATGCAATCTCACAGCCAGGGACCCCGGCGTGTAGGGATAGGTCGGGGCCATCCATCTCTCTGCATTACCCTCAGCCACAAGGACATTAAGCCGGGGGGGGGGGTTGGTGGTAAGGGTCTGTCTGGAGGTGTTTAGAGCTACGGCTCTGTTATCTGTCTTCGAGGACCGCGAGGCTGCAAGCCGTCGTTCCAGCCGGGCCACACGGGCACTTTATCCGCCCTGACGTCCGTCAAAGTATAGGGGGCGAGGAGGGCAAGTGTGCGGTTACTGGGCAGGGTGGGGGGTGGGGGTCTGCTCTCTATGTGTGTTTATGCTCAGCTAGTTCAAAGGGATGTACGATCACGTGTTTCTGTGAGGTTTTGAGGTCAGGAGAAATACGAGATGAGTCTATAAAGGATTCAAGACGGGACCGTTGTGAGCCGATGGTCCTTGACTCGTGTCGCATTTGTGGAGTTTTGCTGATCTTGCGTAGGCACACACACACACACACACACACACAAGTTTGTGGAAGTTCGTGAACGTGAGTGAAGAAGACATAAAGCACACCCGTTTGTCCCGACCGAAAGTCCAAAATAAGCAGCGGGTGACCTTAAATCGTTTGAAACATCTTACTCGATCAGACACTTTTCATATCGTGACCCGTTCTCAGTCATGCTGCCCGGAGTAATTGCAGTGGCAGCATTATGATGTGTTCAAGCTCCAGTGAACTCTGTAAAAATGAACGTTTTAAAGAGAGAACATGGGTGGATTGGGATTAGCCCTTTTAAAATCCCGTTTCCGTGTCCAATGTTGCTCTGCAGTCTGTTTGATTGTCTTGATTTAATGAGCAAAAAATATTCCAAAGTTAAAGTTTGTAAAAGTGGACAAAGGTTTTTGAAACAATATAGAGTTCAAATATAGGAGTTATATTAGCAGCTATTCTGTGTTCTTTTAAAAAATCCTGAGCTTTTAAAACTTAAAACATCAGATTTGTCTCCTTTACTCAAATGAGCGCTTCAATGACGAATTGTATTGTTATTTATTTATTCTTTAGTTTACGTTTCACTGTGTTTTGTGTTTACATTTTTTCGTGATTTACGTGATGACTATTCGCGTTGACCACACAGGTTGAAATATCATGGCGCTGTTTTTTTTTTTTAACATATTTTCTTTTTTATCTTGGCTTATTAGAGTATGTAGCTGAAAGAATATATATGACTTCATATATCATCCAACCCCCGTCTGCAGCTTCAAAATAAGGAATAGCACGCACAGGCCTGTCACAATACCTGATATAGGCCCATCACACAATATATGGATATGACCGCAATCATTTTTGCTGACCTCAATATAGCCAGTGTACATACGCAGTCATAAAGGGTGGGCAGATGACCAATATTTTATGTTGGTAGGGAAAGGGATACTCTACTCAAAACATTATCCCATCAATTTACACACAAGGGACAAAGTAAAGGAATAAATGAAAGTTTGTTTATTTAAATATTATGTATGTTCATTCGTTCATAGTTGGCCCTTTAACAGCCACGACTATAACATGGTTTTAACTCAATTGCAAAGAAAACGTGATTATCCCGAAAGGCCTGGATGTGCAGACATGAACGCAGCGGACAAACGAGCAAATGAGTCAGAGACCAGTGCGCTGTGATAAGCGAGGAGAGATAAAGCGCGGCGCTGGTGGAGGTGGGGAGGGGGGGGGGGGGGGGGGCTTGAGGGCCGCCTAAATGAGGAAGGGATACGAGTGTGATATGCACAGTGTTTTTCACTCCGAAAGCCCGTCTGCCAGACGTCGCTGGCTCGCCGGACCATCCCCCGCTGCCACGGTGTGGTACTCCTCAGATCAATATTTCAAGCTATCAGGAGACACGCAAGTACACACAGTTGCAGCCTGCCAAAGCCACTCACAATTGCTTGTGCAGCCAAGAGAAAAGAAAAACGGGAAAGGTGAGAGCCATTCTTAGCAGATGTCAGCTGTTTTGAATTTTTTTTTTTTTTTTATACATCAATCAGAAAACTCAGCTCACTCATGTAATTCCAGTATGCGTTTTTTTTTTAGACTGGTAAAATTGTGAGAGCTTATATGCTGATTAGGCTATCAAACCAACAGATGTTGATTTTATATTAACTGTGATTATAAAAGTTAGAATGTGACTGCAGCAGCAGAGGACCATTTTTTATTCAACTAACATAAAAAAAAAAAAAAAAACCTCAGCGGTTTGGTTGGGGGACTAACTTGGAATCAGAATTAATTCACTCTGAAGGCCCCTCTGGGTAACCAATGGGTACAGAAGGCCGACTCCCTTCATACTATACACGTCTGTTTATCAGCCTCTTCTTTTTTTTTTTTTAAATTCAAGCTCAAATTATTTGACTTGATGCCAGATTTTAATATTTGTTGCCGCTCACAGAGCAGTGAAATGCCGAATGACACCCTTTTAACTGTGTCCTCCCCACCAAGTGAGCATGCCCCCCCCCCCCCCCCCCACCACATGCAGATGCACAGGTGCTCTCCGCATACACACAAGCTAACGTGCGCGCACACACACACACACACACACACACACACACACACACTGCGAGACCAAGGAGTGGAACAGCAGCCCATCCGTTCGATTTCCTGGTGAATTCTGCCGGCTGTGAAGGCGGTGCGTATTTTTGTTTTCCAGCACGTTCACGTACCATCTCATTCATTTTCCTGGTGTTGGCGTGTGCCTGCTGGGTGCATTTACTTACACCGCACTGTCTCAGCGAGCATATGTACGTCACACTGTCCTCAGTATGCATATGTACACACACACACACACACACACACACACACACAGCTGCCTCTCTACGACAGCTTGGCGCCTGCGTGATCCAAAGGGAGCTTCAAAGCTTTGATATGATTTCACAGAAACACGAGGGGATAGGGGTGCGAGCGTCAAGAGACCCCCGACGCCCGCCAGCACCAGCGACTGCTCGGTGCACGTACGCCATCAGGAGGAAGGCGTCATGATTTTTCAACACATCTGCTTATTGGATAACATGAAAAAACCTTCCGTCGTTATTGAATGAGAGTGTTCCCAACCACCCGATACTGCCGCCACACGTGGGTGACACACAGTGTTGACCTGGCGTACATAGGATTTCAGTGGAATGCGTCGCGCTGTGTAACGCCGTAAAGAATGGCGTGTCCCTGAGCACGCCATGTGCACGCGGCATCATTTTGAACGCGTCGTTCCTTAAAAGCAAGGTGTTGTTTAAATGGAGCACCCCCTTAAATCCGCCTGTGTGTGTGTTTGTGATCCTGTTTGCCCACAGCAGCAAGGATCTCTGTCAATAACAATGAGAGAAGCCAAGATTTTAATGGGAATATAATCTCCTACCTATTTGTTCTGTCGTCGGCACTCAAGATACGTCGCTCGCCTGTTTTCATTCGGGCTCTAAGGGGAGGGAAGGGGATTGAAAAACAAGTTTATATTTGAGTTGACTGAAGCATAGCACAAATGTGTATTACACAACCTATATATATGAGCTGGACACCATAAAACCTCAAATCCACTTACAAATGTTACCTCATCTGTGTGATTCGGGAAATCTGGCCGCACACATCTGGATCTGGATATAAATGGAAATTTTGTCAAGGATATTTGTCGACGGGAAGCTGTTCAGAGGAAAAAATTATCAGATCCGTAAAGTTTGAGTGAAAAGTCTTAGTAAAAAAAGATATTTAAATTGATCCAGGTTGTGATGTGATCTAAAACAGTTTTACATTTATTACATTTCATGGAATTTCCGTGTAGTGTAACTGGTGTTTTTGAAAAGCAAACTTTTGTTCACATTTCTAAATGTTGTTTTTCATTTGCTCCGTAGACAACGCGTCGGGAGCAAGTGGCACAAATCGCACGGAATTAGGAAAAAGTTAAGTAAAAGTTGTAAAAGGGGCGCAATGACAGAAAGGCAAGGAGAGGGCATGGAGGGAGGTCAGGAAGAAAGAGATAAGCAACAAAGAAGTCTCACACATAAAGTTCTCTTGGTCCCTCTCTTGCCCTCTTGAGATTCCATTTCATCCCATTCCATCCCTGCACCTTTACCTCTGCACTAATGCCTTTATGATGGCATCCCACCCGTCTCTTTCAAGTGCTTATGTGACACACACACACACACACACACACCAGAACCAATGATCCTTTCCTTGGCCCCTGCGAGACCAAAGACCTTGCTGCAAGGAGATAACGAGTTCCCCCAGAAAAGTGCGAGCGACGGGCCAGCAGTGAGATACGGTACGAGAGATGAGGCCACTGAGGCCACTGATAGGGGGGGGAGTGAAATAACACTCAGCCGAGCATGACTCCTACCGGTCTTCCTGTGACTAATATGGCTGTCCTTAAGGTGGCAAGGTGTGTTCTCTCTTCCTGAGCGTCTCCCTCTCTTTTCGAGGTTGGAGCCCCCCCCCCCCCACCGTGTTGGCCTGCGTAGCGGCGGTAATCGTTTCCGTCGGGGCATGGCGTTGTTGGGCTGTAGTCCACCGAAGGGAAAACCTTGATGGCATGACATTTCACCTGCTGTCCAGCATTTCGATCGCCCCCCGTTAGGAGGGGGGCGGGAGGGGGGGGGGTTTAAGTCGGCTGCACTGCTCTCTACCCGGCAATCCTTGAATGAATTAGCGGCGCAATTAGATATCAGAGGACTAAATTGAGAAGATTGAGAAGCACTTTTTCTTATTTGAGGAACACCAGCGAACCAGTGAACCCAACTGCCGGGGCATTTCTGCCATTTCCTCTTGAGCCGTTACCGGGGGCAACCTCTTTTCTTGGGTCATCGGGGGCTCCGTTAAAGGGCAGGTTTCTCTGTGGGTGTGTTCACTCCAACTCCCCATTTCATCCTAATTTGTAAGTCTATGTGATCCCGGCTCGTTCTTCCCCACAGGTCCACATGGCTTGCTTTGTCGCTCCACATGTTCGGCACTAGCTGGAGGTCAACTTTCAGCGAATGTTTGCAGTTTGTTTGTTTGTTTGTTTAATGCAAACCCAGCCGAGACTGCACTGACCGCTCCACATTCAGAACACAAATCCAAACCCACCTCTTCACAACTGCTTTTAATGTCTGACTGTGTGTGTGTTATTCATTTATTGCTTAGCTTTTAGGATATTTTTTATGTAAAGAATTTGAATATATGAGGTGTGAGGTTTAATCATTTGAGTTCTTTTATGAAGTCAACTATTAGACTCTGTTTACATTTATTACATCCATAAATGGTTGCGATCCCTTGTGATGAAATGCAAATGAAAACTAATGAGTAGTTGATGAAAATATATTATTAAGCAAAAGTAATCAAAAGTTAAACATTATTTACTACCAACTTTTAAACTTATTAATTTCCTTCACACCAAGAAAATTATGCTTTCTTCCTTTTTAAAAAAAAGTATGCATTCCTCATCTTCCAGTAAGCATTGCACGTTTGTCTCCTGGCTTCTCTTTGAGTCTTTGTCAGATAAGAGTCATCCTCAAACGTGTTTTGGCAAATTCTGCATCACACCGCCCACGGTGCTGCACGGTAGAAATAAACAACGGCGTTGTGTTTCCTCAGCAGGCGACGGACCCATAAAACTAGATTATGACAAGTTGAAGATCAGAAATGATCAATAATGTTATCGGAGCAATATCAGGTTGGGTGTCTGAAGCCGACTGAACCGCGGTTCTTCTCAGGGAGGCTCCTGGAGGCAGAGGGAGGGATATAAACCTCTTTTTCTCAACGTGTCGTTATTCTGTCACCGGCTGGCATTTAAAATACAAGTAAGAAGTAAATATGTCTTGCTACAGTGATTGAGAGAACACTAGGAAGTATTGCAATATATATAAATATATATATACTGTATATATGTACGCCAAAATACACACTGGATATCCTTTACTTGCACAATCATACATTTTACTCTCATGCACATACAGGCTTCTTTTAATTCTCCTGTACATATCACTTATCATACATTGTTGCTAATGGGGCACACTATGAAGTATGACATACACTCAGTTATCCGTTTTTTTTCTGAAGAAGAAAGACTGAAGCTGTTGTCTGACAAAGAACGACACATATTTTACCAAAATATCCGACGCTCCGTTGAAAAATCGGCGTATGTAAAAAGAAAATGGGTGCACTCGAGAGTGAAAATATGAGATGGAAGTATTCTATGGCTCGCCATAATCTGGTTATCAATCTTTCTTTTAAGAGAAACCTCCGCTGACACCTGATCTTCAGGCAGTCTCTGCACAAGAGCTCTGCTAACACATAAAGTGCATTTTTTTTATTTATTTCTCACCACGGCTCAAACAGGATGCTTTAGATATATTTTAATGTATAGCTCGGACAAGCAGTTTGAGGTTGCAAGGTGCAGTTGTGCTGAATTAGAGGAGACATTTAAGGAAATAATAAATACCTTGACTAAAGCTTTATTTGAGGTCATTGCGTCCTTTCATATTTCAGGCGCTAATACCAAGTATCACAAACCATTGCTTTTCTCGTATACTTTTACTCGTAAAAACGACAATTTGCATCAAACGCCACCAAAGCAACATGACGGTTAAATCAATGATGGAGCTTAGAAGCTGCGGCTAACAAGGAGGCTCACATGCTGCTTACAACTGAGCTGTAGGCGGGACAGCCTGTTCCCGTCACTACTTTTCAAAAAGCGAAACTAAATGCGTCGACAGCTGGAAGGAGGTGAAAAACCACCTGGGATGTTCTTTTTATTTGTCGTTGGCTCACACTGTGAAAGGCAGTTTTTTTTTAAACCGTCCGCAACTCTTAAACGCATTCAAAGTGGTAACACCGTGCAATGCCACAGCCGAGTTCTCTGCCTCTGTTCCAGAGGGTTGTTGAATTATTCAGCGCTCCGCTCGACACGGTGCCGCCTTCTCGTTGTCGGGTTAATGAAAGTGACGTTGTGTTGCTCCAATCGAGCGGCGCATTCGATGCGAGCGCGAGGAAGACATCTGTGGAGCTGCAGCGTCTTTTACCGTCGCCATCAAATATTCATTCACGTTACCGAAGTTCAATATTTGGTGTATTTTTTTTTTTGGTGTATTTTATAGAAGAGCTCTGGAAAGTTCTGAGTCGATTGTTAGTCTCAGCTTCACGCTCCTTGTTTTAAGGAGGTCCGGCTTTGGTTTGGGCCTCTGACTCCTAATACAGACCCTTTTTTTTGTTTTGTTTTTTTTGCTGTAAAATGATCTGCACCTTTGAGACAGCAGGTCCAAGGGAAATCACTTTTTGTGGATTAGTTTCAAATCCCCCCCCCCCCCCCCCTCCTCGGCCAATAAAGTTACATAGATTGGCCAGATGGCAGCACGAGAAGAAAACGTGTCCCAGAAACGAGTCAAGGTGACTATTTTGATTGCAGTTATTTCAGCCCACCGTTCCCATTGAGAACATCAGTGGTCAGAGTCTCAAACGCCTAGAGGCACGCGCCCCCACCTCTGCAGTCCCTGATGGAGGTCCGAGCTTTGACCTTCTGATGGAGGTCTGAGAAACTTCTGTCATCAATAATGTTTGGCGATTTAAATGACCATTAGTAATTAATTGGGTAACAGCAGCAATTTGAGGAGAGAAGCTCTCAGATGTAGTTGAATTGCCACAATTGGACAGGGCAGCATTTCAAACAACAGCCGATATCTTTTTTTAAAAAAAAATTTTAATCACGGCAATCTAATGGGAGGTTAATTAAAAGGACGACTCTGAATTCACTTTTCGACAGCTTTTATGTGCTCGAAGCGAGTTATTTTCACTTTCTTAAAAGAAGAACCAGACAGGCAGCACATCATAGGTGTCTATTTTATTCTAATTTCTAAACAATCCCAGTAGCAGAGCTGCCACTTTTCTTCCGTATGGTCGTTAAACTTTGCTGCCCTCCAGATCGACCGTAGCACAACCCGGGTTCTTGCTCTGCGAGAAGCCGCGGTTAATGGTGTTCTGGAAATTATCCCACTTATTTCCTCCCAAATTAAATTTGGCAAGTGTGAGGGAGCGCAGGAAACGGAGAATTGAAACTGCATTTACCGAGCGCCGAGTAGCGTAACATAGTTCTTTGCTGTATTTCCACAAGCAATCATTCATTTTAATTGGGTAACTATAGTCTTAATGAGCATTAATGTTGTGAACGGCTCTGCAAGCTCAAGCACCTCTCGGCTGTCGTGCGAGGTTAGTCTCACATTTCAAACTGTTTATGTCGCTTTCAGACAGCTTTCTCATTCATATTTTAATTTCAAAATGTCCTCAAAGGGACGACCAACGCTGACTCACAGTAGGCAGAAAATGCTGCTTTGCCGTATATTTGGTGATAGTCTCTTCAGCTTGCTGGATGCCATCAAAGGCGGCATTACGGCTTTGAATGCTGAAAGCATCAGCTGATGTTGAAGCGAGAATGGTATCGTTCTTTCAGCCATAGAAAATATTGCAGATTTTCTCTATACATTTCTGTGCGAGTAGAATACATGGTGTACTGTCGTTTGCTGCCCCAATACTTTGTGATGGTGGATCCTGTCTTCCACTGATTCAGAGTCTAGACTGTATACTTTGTGCCGCCACAGATTCATAACGAGCCGAAGAGGCCCGGCTGGGGCCCTCCTCTGTGTTTCCTCTGGTGAGCCGCAGCTCGGCTCGGAAAGTGAAAGTTCCTTTTAGCTACTGCCTGCACAGCCTTCACAGCTACCCTCGCCCAGACTAATCCACTTCCACAGGCCCTGGACTTGGACAAAGTTGTCTATATATATATATATAAAAATCAAATACAGGGATGTAAACAGAACAAGAGCACAACTTCCCTTATATATCCTCCCTCAGAAGTTAGCTCTTAAGGCACACATTGATCACCTTTTTTTATGAAATAGTAAATGTTGTGACATTTGTTTATGGTCATCACTTGGGTTTCGTTGGGATCCGAGCAGCCGGGGGACCAGAGTTTGCTAATGAAACTTTTGGAACAGTTGGACTGTGATTTTCCGTCAGCACAGAATGTCATGCTTTACCAACCTAATTTCTATTTTAAACTGTAATGGCAACCTTAACTCAATGGAAATCCATTTACTCAAAATATGTTGCTATTTAAAGAATGCTCTCCATGTTCAACCAATGGGAAAGCGTTTTACATTTTTTGCACACGTCCAATGACTGGTGATGGTATATGTGGTCTACTAAAGAAGAAAAAAAAATTACACACCAAATTGACCAAGAAAGCGCATCTCTCCTGCACAACAGTTCTTAAAGCCCCCGCATGTACCATCATGTGTCTGAGAAAGACACTTCTGCGCTTCTTTCAACACCTAACTGGTATTGGCGATGAGCCGAGTGTGAATCCGGCTTCGTAGGGTCAACCGTTGGCTATTTGGGGTCCCACACACACGCACACTCATACAAGTCCTCATCATCATGATCGTGAACATCGTCATCACACGACGAGCACTAAATGGGGCCAGTGAAGTGAAAGAAAACGAGGCGTCACTCAAATGTTTCTAAAAAGGAGGGTAATACTGGAGAGAGATTAAAAAAAAAATAAGACTTAGACCCGCAGACATTGAGTCGAGACTTGAGACTTTCCCTCCACATCCAAGTATGTGATCCGGAGCCCATGTTCTCGGCACTCCGTGTGTGATGCGCTGGCTCGATCTGAGAGTCGCTTTGTTAATAAAGGAGGAATTGCAGTGTCTGCACCGGCCTTTGATACCCGCTGAAGGCAACTCCCTCTCCTGGGTAAGGTATTAATAATATAGAGGAAGATCCAAGTGGAGAGGGAGCAGATGTGCCACTCGTTGAGCTCTGAGGAGATCTGTGGTACCGCCCCCCCCCCGCCGAAAGGCCTCGTAATTCGGCACAGCAATGTGCTCTATCTTTGTTGTTGCCCCCCACCTCCCACCCCCCTGCCCCACCAACACCCCGTTTTATGCTTGTTGGGTGTATGAGAAACGTTGTTGTTTGCACACTTTCTCCAGAGACCAGATTTGCAAATATTTGGAATCCAGCATAAAAACCCGCAACTCAAATCAGCTTTAGGTAAAAATAAAAAGTGTTCCGAATGTCCCAAATTGTTATCTTAACAACGCACGGTTGACTTTAGCATGCATTTTGAATAGGTAAACAAGGTAATGTGTGGGATTTAAAAGGTTAAATCATAATTATTTGCAAATTCACCAGTGACATTGACTTAATAATGTTGTTTGTACATCAAGGCCATTTGGTGTGTCAGTTATTCCCATATCCTAAACTGTGTTTATGTCAGGGAAAAGTCATTTTAATCAGACAGTTTGTGTCCTCATCGTGTCCTCACTGTGGGAGATTTCAAATAAATTGAGTAAAACTGAGAAAAATGGACCACTTCCCTTAACAACGTGACACTGGATCCATAGAGTTTGGATTCCATTTAGAAGCATTTGCTTCGATTTGTCTCTGGAAACACGCCTCTCATCCTGCTGCAAGCAGTTCAAGCTCATGAAATCAAAGAGATTTCTAGGTCGCACTATTCAAGCAACAAAAAAAATTGCAATATTCTGACATGTAGCTTTAAGATTAAAAAAAAGGCCTGTATCTGAATAGAGGATTTCAGTCAATTCACCGAGTCGAATTAAAGAGAATGACTAACTGACACTCACAGAAGGTGTTTGCGGGTGAAGCCTTGTAAAACCCCAAATCCGGGAATATGTCAAATACCCCTTGAGGTGTGCATGCTTTTCATATATGTGTGTGGAAGTGCCCACATGCATACAGGTTGATGCCAAACAGGCTTCGTTGAACCAGTGCAGCTGTGCCGAATGGGCTCCCTGGTATTCCAGTCATGGAGGAGATAGTTAGAGACTTCAAAGTGGTTGAAAGTAGCTCAGAGTCAGCCTCAGTCTTTAGGCAGGCAGGTAAGTTCAGGTTTACCTGACAAGCCTCTTAAAGCACTTAATCCTGTTAATTCACAATGTAAGTCTGTTTGCTGCGCAGTTCTCATCCAAAACTAGGAGCTCAGCCCCTACTGGGTTTGTCTGAGACAAGTTAAGCTGGAAAGTCTTCACAAGGAGCATCACCAGTAGGGCAAGTTAAAAAAAAAAATAGCCAGAAAGGTTATATTGAAACTCCCCCTATCAAACAACGTGTGTTATTTCTCTAGAACGAAAACGACTGTGCCATATACTTTTTTTGATTTTGTTTTAATACCGTTTAGAAGGTTTGTAAAAATGTTGCAGTGGATGAATAACAAAACATGCATGCTCTGCTTTTCACTTCCCTTTCCTTTCTCCCCGCTGTTCTCCTGGAAAACAGAATGATCACATCTCCAACTCGATCCTCTCCATTTATTAGCGATAGCCTCGCCACCGCTCCTTGTGATCTGTTTTTTTTTAAAAGGACCTGCTCATACAACAGACGGACAGCATTGCTACAGTAAACAACAGGAGAGAACAAGTACAAGTGCAATAGACGGCTCCCGCGACTATTGGCAAAGCGGGAAACTTCCACGTCTACAGCGAAGTCGTATAATGTCTCGACAGTTCCCCTCGGTTTCGTTTTTGCGGTTTTCCCCCTTCTGGAATTTTGGGGATGAAAAAAATGAAGATAAAAAAAACAACGTACACCGTCTACTTCATCACAGTCGGGGCAACTCTGCACCACACGTTCTCTTCAGATTGGACCACAACAGCGTTCATTTCTGTATTGCGTACCTCCCAACATGTTTTTATTTTTATTTTTTACTAAACCCCACCCAAGATGCAGCTCCCCTATCTCCACCCAGAGTATGCCTTAACTACATCACAGCTGCGATGAGTTATGACGCCCTGTGATTCATTGAGCGGTTCTGATGGGGTTATGAGCGAGCCAAGGACAAAGTTATCTCCCCCCCACCCCCCCCCCCCCCTTCCCCACCGTAGGAACACAGAGTTTATTAGCCTTCATTGCAATAGCCCTCTTCTTTCTAATCTAATCCTTTGTTCCCTGCACTTCAACTAGCCACTTCATACACCACATGCGTTGGTAGGCTACATAACGCTGGAGTTAGGGGGGGGGGCGGGATGGAATAAGGAAAATCCATTACCCTGCTGCCTTGACTCACAGCCTATAGTGTAATTCATCCTGAAGCTTGTTCAACTCGAAATGGCCCTATTTACAGAGTTCCATTACAACAATAAGAGAGAGAGAGAGAGAGAGGTGGCTGTGAGCCGGCTGGTGTATTTACGATTTGTTCGGTAATCATTTCCAGGGTGTGTAATTGAATGAATGGAACGGCGTACTACTCCACGCTCCATTATTCCACCTGAACCCTCGGGCAGAGAGGAAGGCCCGGGAGGAAGCGTCGACATGAGAGCCACACGACCCCCCCCCCCCCAAATAAATTAGAAAAAGGCAAAATAGATCAGGGTGTGCCTCTGTCTTCCCATCGCGCAACGCAGTCTCTTGCCATTCCAAATTTTTTGACTTTGTGCCGCGTGTCCTGCACACATCGCGGGTTTGGAGAGGCTCGAACAGGGAGTGACGAGACTGAATCGGACGGAACGCGAGCTGAGAACTCGGGCGCATTGTTTTTGTCACGGAGGACGCTGTGATTTGCTCACTCCTTAAATACAAGGTCACAATGTGGATGCCAATAAACACAATCATCAAACGGATTTGCAATCCATAAACGTATGGGCGGATTTATTTCCTCGTTGTGCCGAGCTGACGTCGTCGTCGTCGGAGCTCTCCGGTGGACAAAATCCGTGATGGTGACAGCGTTTCTAAACCTGCTCAAAATTGAGTTTGGCATTTTCTGTACTGACATATTTTGTGCCTGCAGCGACACGGATTCATCTGCAGTAAGCGAAGATCAGATGATATGAGAGCCCGGGTGATTTATCGCTCGGGCTTCGGTTTGTCGCTCTGTGAGCAATGGTTTTCAGTCAGTTCCGTTCTCTCCTCCCACCCCCCCCCCCCCGGAGGAAGTGATTATGCGCATCAGTCTCCGTAGCCAATCGTGTGGACTCTTAAGGACAGGACACCAACCTGTTGCATTATGGTCAGGGCAGTCGTCAGGTGTCACACCTTTTTAATCCTTAATACTTTTTTTTTTTTAAACGGCTCATTTTTCTATGCAATCCATTGTTTTATTGTGTATTCCGAGTCCCCTGACCTTGTGAATGTACTTGAATCTACTGTAATACTCCTCCTTCCCCCTTTCTTTCGGCGAGTTGATATCTGGAAATAATGCCTTTTTAGGTGTAAGCATTGGAGATGCAAAGGGCTTCATTTGTGTGCTTGAACTCCTTGAGGCGGAAGTGATAATCGGTCCGTATTCAAATGAAGTTGAAACTTCTGGCATCCAGTTTCACACTCGCAATTGTGTGCTTTTGAAGAGCAATTCTATTTCGGAATCTCTGCTGTCAGGGACTTGACTCGAAGCATAAAGAGGACAAGTAGACACAGTTAAAGTCACAATATGCTGTTTGCACAACAGACAAAAAAACAATTTTTATGCAACACATGCACACATGGAGACAGGCACTCATCAGCCAGACTTATGGGATGGGGATATCTTCATCACTCATCAATTCTCATCTCATCAAGCACGTGGATAGAACACACCACTCATACCCAGACACATTCTCTCTCAGCCTTTGTCTTTCACACACACACACACACACACGCATTTCTTTGCCTGAGGACACGGAGCGTCCTCCCCTGTCTGTTTATGAAGTCATCTGTTTGCCGCAGACAGGCCGGAGATGAGGACATTCGTAGCGTGTCACGGTATGGCCACATATTCAGCATAATTAATCTCCCTGTCTAATTTGCCCCCGAGCACTCGCCACTTCTGGTCATCTCGTTCGGTTACCTCGTGACACATCATGAAACGGTTTGCGGTTCACATCCAACTGTCCGCTTCAAGATTAACCTTCAAAGTTCTCAGGAGTTTTTTTTTCTTTGTTACGATGCTTCTTTTTTTTTTGGAGCCCGCCCCCCAGACACTGAGGCGTTGGATGTTGTTTGGTTTCAGATGGACTGGGATAGAACATCCACCAACACCATCCACATGTTCTTACAGAGCATACTGAATAATCTCCTCCCCCCCCCCCCCCCCCAAAAAAAAGACAAAACCTTCCGGGTTTCTTTGTGTGCCTCCTCAATCTGGACGTGTGCTTCTTTTTCATCAACGTGCACATTCTGCGCGACTCCACCCGCAGAAACCTTCACTTTTCACCCTGATAGGGAGCCGGGGATCAATATTGCATCAGCCAACAGATGGGTGACTGCCCCTCTTATCATTTGTTGCCTCTCCTCATCATTTCCTGGGCTAAAGTATTAGAAAACAAAGGTGGAAGGGAAAACGGAGACACGCGGCGACAGGGTGACAAAGGAGAGGCATAAAGAGCTCCACTAGTTCTCCAGGGCTGCTTCTTCGAGGGCCCGGGATAGAAATGAAAGTTGTATTTTCCTTAATCAAACCGTAGGCACAGTGCATGTGTTGAAGGGGGATTGAAGTACTCGCTTTAATGTGCCTTTTGAGGGGGTCTTAATCCTATTTCATTTATGTGATTTCACAGCATGTGACTGTTCCATCCAGAGTTCTCCAAGCAGAGGCGTAGCTTTCTTTTTATTTTTTTATTTTTTTAAATTCACGCTCAAAAGAGCACCACACTGGCCGCTCTACAAGATTGAAACGTAAACAACACAAGTTAAGAGTAATCCACTTTAAATCAAGCCATAAATCTGGAGACCTTCTTATAAGAATGCCTCACTAACCAGGGCGGAAAATTGCTTTGCTCGTCCCTTCCCGTGTGTGGACGGGGATGTCTGTGCCCCCCCTGTACGTCGGCTGTTTTCGTGCTTCCACCTTCCCACCCGTCCCTCAGGAAATCACGGGACCTCTTCAAACATCCCCCCCCCAAAAAAACAGCTCAGCTGCAGTATGTCCAACCCAATAACAACGGAGGCATGGGAAGGTGTAGGCATCGCGCTGGAGGACAGTTTCAGCCAATACCAACAGCTCTGCGATCCTCGGCGGGTCTTATTTATTTGCTCCTCAACGGTCCCACGGTAGAAATACCCAACCATGCGTTCCGTGGTTCGCTTGTAGATGCGCAGGTAGGCCATTTGTAAAATATTTTGTCACCATAACTTTTGACTGTCAACAGTAAATAAATTAAGTGGACGTATATCTTGAAATGTGTTTATTTGCAACTCAATGGCTCTTTTCTTTTTTTGTATGTCAGGCCTTCAGCAGGTTGATATCTTCCCCCCCCCCCCCCCAAACATGCTGTCTATTGTTAATATCTCTTCAGGCTGAGTAGTATTCCTCCTGGTTACTGAGCTCAAGTTCCTGTGTAAAGTCAGCGCCGTGGAGTTGTGAATCATGGACTGTTTTTACTAAAGCAACGTCCTTTCCTTTTCGGCCAGTGTAACCGTAACTGCTATTTGAGATGACTGCGCTAAGCGCCACATGAACACGCGCTCGCCGCCCCGTGCACTAATACGCAATCATTTCCCTCAAAACCAACAACATCCTGTGTTTTTCAATCACTTCGTCAATTTTGAAAGTTTGATGTCTTGCTAAGATACAGCTTTGAAGTCAGGCACACGTTTTTATTATACATCTTATTTGTGAAGACGCTTTCATGAGATTGGTCTCTGCTTTGTTCTACTAGCGGGGGGGGGCACTCCTTTCAGCCTCATAGTGTGACCACGGAGGACTGCTGCCAGCAGCAGATGATGTCGCGCAATGTCCAATATAGCGTCATATGAGCGCATATGGCTATCTGACGCGGAATGTTATTTGAGAGTCGAATGGACGCGCTGAGACAGGAGGGGATGGGGTCAAGGTTTTTTTCATCCGTTGTCCACTTGTACGGTTCAGCCCGAGTCATTTTTTACCGCGTGAAGCAATGAGCCTGATCCCAAACGAGCCCTCGCAGTGGTTCACCCAGAGGGGAGCTCCCCTGCCATGCAACCCACAGAGGGGGGAGGGGGGGGTTGGTAGCTCTTCAAAACCATTCCCAGTGGCGCTGTCAATCATCCCTGAGTGAGTCTGAATGAGTATGTAGCTTGTGTTGCGCTCCTTTAAGGCGTTTCCAACCTTCACATTTTCTCAAAGAGGTGAAGTAGCATCACACACACAGATGCTCCTCGCATATGTTGGTGAGTGAAGAGGTTTGCCACGGATGCGACACAAAGTAAGACCGACAGGAACAAACATCTGGAATGGCACAGTTTAGGAAGTATTACTCCGAGCCATTCGTGGTGCTCCTAGTAACCACAGCGGCGTCTGAACAGCTGATGTTAACTGAAGTTGCATTGACATGCATGCTGCTTTCAAGCTGTAGTGAATAGAAATAAATATTTGCCCGCAGGTGAATTAGTACTCTGTTGTGATGTGTTCACTGTGATCTGGTAATTGTTTTTCATACGATTTGTTTGAGATTCTTGCATAAATGCAAGTTAATCAGCGGGGACTTCATTAGAATTTAAAACGAATTGATGAAACATGCATGAAGAGGATTTGTGCAAAGTCTTTGGAGATTGGACAGTCCTGGGGTAGAGATGTTGAGGTCAGACATTTCCACCTTGGAGTCCAGACACTGTTGGTGGTGGTGGTGGGGGGGGGGGGGGGAGGGGGGAGGAGGAGGAGAAGTGGCTGCAATCCTGTGATGAGGCTGACGTTGCTGCTGATTGGAGGTGACTGGGGGGGAGGAGGGATGCATCTGATGCACGCTGATATTATGACTGACAGCAGCAGGGAGGGGAAGAGTTTGTGATAGCAACGATGTGATGGGTTTACGGAAACTGTGCCGACAAATGGGCGGTTCATTTCACATGCACGTCCCCCAAAGAAGCTGATTGAGTGAACTTGACGAATGACCAGGATTGCAAAAAAGGAAAGAACTTTGAAGAAGATATTTTCTCTAGCTCTAAGTTGCTTGAAATATAACCATAATTACTATTACTACATGTACCGTTACACATTTGTGTTTCTTTCTTGTTCACTTCTGGGTCTCTTTTCTCCCACATCTTGCTCTGGCTTGAAACTTTCTTTGTAGTTCCTGTGACTTTATTTCTCCCAGCCCCTATTTCTTTGTCATTGTGTGTCGCGATTCTTTTTTTTTGTGCGTACACCGGCCCATTAAAGGTCACGTAAATGAACAAAAAGAAAAAGACGTGGCCCCAATTGTCAGCAATACTCGCGGCTGCCCGGGGACATGGGTGAACACATTCTTCAACAACCTTTTGGCAGGATAATTACACCTTTCAGACGCATTTCTGATCATTTTCAGCTTCGCACCGGCCTGGTTTAGTCACTGGGTCTAATTGACTCCACGCTATGTTAGTGTAATCTATTTTTTTACGACCTTGCTCGGGGGCGAGTAGGGTCACGTCGTGCTCAACGGGACATCGATGTAGCTTGCGTGTTGGCCCCCCCCCCCTTAGCGGCCAACAATCGGCCCCACAGATACGACACGCTTTTTGTTCCCACAGGCAAAGCCACTTGTTAACATGAGTCAAACAGAGAGAAGCAAAGGTGTCTGGTCGCGCTACATGGAGCCAATTAGATGGCAAGATTTTTGCATACGGTTCCCCCCTCTGACCGCTTTTCCTTTTTTTCCAATCCCAACAGAGCGGTGCTCTGGTGACGTGTGAGCTGAGAGCGTGCGAAGGAGCCCGGGAGATGAAGAAAGAGGTCTGCACCCACGGATAAAAGTATGTCAGATAACTCCACTTCAAGGCTGAATGAGATGGGATGGAGGGCGAGGACATAGATTACAATGCAGCTCGTTGTCGTATGAATAATTGCTTGTGTTCAACATCAATTGGTTGACATGTGGACCTGTCACCAACAATGCCAGCCATCTTTATGAATCCTTTCTTGAAAACTTTCTTTGCACTGGGAAAAACCCAAAAAAACTTGTATTCTGTACACCACTATGCCCAACCTGCTTCATTACACAGGGCCCGACGCCATTATCCTATTCGGCAAAGTAACAGACAGACGTAGGCAGGCAGGCGGAAGCAAAGGTGGTTTCCGTGTTTTCGAGTGTGTACGCAGGCCCCGCCGGCATCAAACCCGCGCGGCATCGCGTCGCCAAACGGCTCCTTTTTGAAGGTCCCTGTCCCTCGGGGTCTTCCGGCAGAACGCAGCTTCCATTCAGCATTCGTGTTTGCGCGCGAACCTCGTCCTCCCTGCTCATCCTGTTCACGTCTTTAGTCCTTTGAGCTGCCCGAACTGCTCCAACAAAACCTTTTGTCCACAGAGCACCCGGGTTACTTTAGTGGCTTAACGAATACAAAGCATCCTAAATCTAAATCTAAGGATGCCCCAAAGGGGATATTACTGAAGATGAATGAGGGCTGTGGCCCGCTAAGGGACTTTTACTTTTTGACTTCGCTAAGGCTTGCACAGAGGGATTAGTAACAGGGGATGCTAACGAAGAATAGTCCGTGCATTGTGAACCCGACAATAGTTGAACGTGGGGGGGATTGATTATTTATTTATCCCGTCTTTTATTGTGACTTGCAGGTGTTGGAAACTCCTTGTTTTTTTTTGTTGTTGTTGTTGTTGCGACTTCGCTGTAATAAGAAATTAAGTGATTACACGGAGACCTCCCTCTGCTCTCGGCAAACTGCCGCTTCTGTGACTCCTGGCACCAGCTCTGCCCGGGTTTAATGCCCCCTCCGTCCACTGCCCACAACCCTCCCCCCCCCCCCCCCCCCACAGCAAAACTGCCAGTTCTGCCAGGCTCCGACTGTTATGAATCACAGTGAAGGCTTTGAAAGGGGAAAAATCAAATTACACCCCGACTGGCGCAACGTCAAGAGCGAAAGGGGGGCGGAACTCACACAGGAGCTACTCTACGCCTCATTTTCCTCTCTTGGTGGTGTTGTTGGTAGTTATTGATACCAACTGACTGACAGGAAAAGAGTTTTTTTTAATCGATACTGGAGGAAGAATTCCTTTGCTCCAAAATGGAGGCATCGGGGGAGACAGCCAAGTTCCACTCATGTGTTGTAGGTCATCTTATTGATTGTAAGTTAACAGTAATTGAACGAGAGTGCGCTCTGTTGTTAAGAAGAGACATGACCTCTGGGTCTATCCTGCAGGTTCTCCATCAGGGCTACAAAGAATTGAGCTTATAGTCTTACATTTTAAATATTTGTATCTCTCTTTCTGTGCACAGCCGGTTTCTCTTTTGACTTTGTGTCTTCATTTCCTTTTTCAAGAAGCACACATTTGTTTAGCGTTAAACATTCAATTTACCCCTATTTGAAGTCTTTAACGCAGCCTGAGGGCGAGCTGTGTTACCTTCATGGAAGCAATTTCTCTAGTCAGATACGCCTTGATCGTTGGAAACAGTGCAATGCTTCACCTCCGTTAATTACGTGGCCGCGTGTTGTGTGCAACCAAAGAATCTGAGAACCCTGAAAAGTTCACAGAGTTCTTCATCCCACTTCATTTGCATACCTTTGCATCTGTAAGGCACCATAACCTTCAAAAGATACCGAGCAAATGCGAAAACCAAAAAAAGCCATCTCCCATCTTGCGAAGCACTTAACCTACTTACCGTCATCTCTTGTGTTGAGCACAATCTTTCCCTCCTTACTTCCTCCTTACTCCCTTTACGCTGAAACAGAATCCATGAATCCGATCGGACAGTTCTAGGTCGAGGATGAAAGTCCCCACGTGAGTTTCCCCACATTTAGTTTTTCAATGCACACTCTCAATCGGAGCGTTAGCGAAACCGACTGGTAACGCTGAAAACCTGCCGACTCCGCAGGATGGGCTCCCTGCTTTGATGTTTAGCTGGTAAACATGTAAAGGCAATGGTGTCCTTGGGATTCACAACCTGTGATGTTTTCTGCCACAGAGGACCTCTCAAAACTCTCGTGTCATTGTGCCGCGTGCCGTAGAGAGTGATGAACATGGCCCGGACCATTTTGTCTTGGAGCTCATAACCTGTGATGTGGGACGCGTAGGCGTGTCTGCACTAGAGAACACGAGGGGATTAGCAGTTTCTTTGTGACACTGTCCATCTGCACAACAGATTTTTTTAATGTTTTTTCTCGAAAATCTCCCTTGAGATAGCTGCGGCCGCTCCGGTCTCTTGGATTGTGGCAAAAAACTTTTGATCAAACCCGACTGAGCCAAATTACCAGCTATGAAATGAAAGGGTTTGGCTGGGTTTAACTAACTATTAGAATGCGGCATCATTCGGATCCCAATCCCTGCGTCAAAAGTAATTCCTGCTCTCAGTCCATCCCTGAATTTAGAAGTAGGATGACTCACCGGCTTCCTCCTGCCAACTAAAATCTGTTCACGTCAGTACACACACACACACACACACACACACACACACACGCGCAAAGGACACAGGGACACTTTCTATCCCCTTCGCTCTCTCCCTCCCTCCTCTTCTGACTGATGGGAGCAGCGCAGAATGAACTCGCCGTTCTTACCTTTCAGCAAGTTATCTCAAGCCTCTACACTACATTTTACAGAGCACTTCAGAGAAATAATCTCCTCTGGAACTGTTGGAAAAATACACGTCTCCAAAAATCAAATGATAGTAAATCACTTATCTGTGGATTTTGTTTTCTTACAAGCATGTCTCAAAGTATTTACAGAGAAAGTATGGACTATGGTGATGGAACAGGGCAAATTATTGCATGTTGAATTGACGAGACGAGCGTGGCCAATCTACAGTAGTTAATCCACGTCAGGTTGAAGTTATTTCAAACTGAAATAATATAAAGCAACAGAGACATGAACAGCGAATATTTCAGAATGACACATTTAACTGTTCAAGAGGAACGGAAAGCTCATTTATGTGATATCCTTTATACATGGCTGGGAACAGATCTGTGCAAGATGGTGGAAAAGTGCGGTTGGGTGTAGAACTCTTGATAGAATTTCTGACTTGGGGAGTTAATGTCTTCAGCAGTTTGTCTTTAACATGTTTCCAGGGACACGGCGACAAGTTTTTCATGGCCCATTTATTCTGATCTAATTTGGTTGAAGAGAACACTCCATTTCAAAGCCCGTCACCGTGGCAACCAAGGTTAGCGCCAAAGCACGGATCACTGAGCAGCGCCCCTGTCTTCCATATCAATTTCCAACCAAACCCTAAAAATACAACCAATTATACAGAGGAGGAGAAAGTGGGTTTCTATAGGTTCTGACCTGCGAGATGTCACCCGGAGGAGACGGCGTGATGTACAGAATGTACCGGAGGGCCGGAACACCTGGGAACTCTCGACGCGACGCCACTTGTTGGTGGATTCTCATAAGAATCCCCCCAAAAAGAGTCTGAATGTTTTCAGGCCCAATCAAGCTGTCTATCCTCCCTTGGTATATCTTTCCGTCTTTTTCTGCCAGCATACGACTATTAATTCAGACGAGGAGCTCTTGGGGTTCGCCCCCGGAGCTCTGTCACTTCCTCCCCGCCATGGGCTCGTTCAAGCTGCACACTTCAGAAGTAAATAATTATGTCAGAGCCTCCGAGCACCGATGGATGCCGCTGTCCTCTCTTCTGTCGACTGACAGCCTTCCAGGGCTGTCGACTCCACCCGCTAATCAGCTAATAACACCAACAATTGGTAATTAGGCATCCCCGGAGTTTGCAATTAATTATCGGGCTCACGACGTGCCTCGCCCCCGCCAATAGTTCGGTAAAAAAAGACAGCCCCCGCTTGATATTACGTTTAATAGTCATAACGTTTTATTGCCTCTGAAAACGCAAAGAGTCAATTACGTAGGCAAGGGGAGACGCGTGCCACGGGGCCCTGCTGGGGAGAGGGGTTGATTAAGGGTGTTAAAGGCCCTGCAGCTTTTGAAGGGACGGATGAAGAGTAAGCAAACAGGGAGGCAATTAAGGATTCAAAGACAACAACAAGCCCTTTTTTTCTGTCGCTTTCTCTCGGTCCTACCATCCCTCCTTCCCTCTTGATTTCCCTCGGCTGCCTTTCACCGTCCCTATGATTGCAGATGGCTCTTCTACAGAGTCGACGCCATTAACTTGAATGTAGCAATTTTTTTTTGGGGGGGGGGGGGTGGTTTGGTCCTCCCCATAACTGAGAGCTGCAGATCTTAAACGGTTTGGGGCCGAGCGGATGATGGCTACTTTTTGTGAACTGTCATGTATTTGTATTATCAGCACGTAGTTATTCCTCACCATTACCAGGGTTGCCAGAATAGACTGCAACATATACGCACTTATTCAGCATGCACACTAATGCGTTGGACCGTTTAAATAAGGGAACTTGAAATATTATATAAAGGTTTTAATGTATAAAAGGGAGCTTTACTGTCACATGTGTAAGTGCTATATCCAGCCCGTTAAAAAAAGTTTGTGTTGTTTTCTATAAGTTTATTTCCATCATGTTGATGTTGCTCGGATCGCTTTGCAGCGGATCAGCTGATATTTGTACTTGAAAGTTTGATCGGTGTGGATCAGAAGAGCCAATCGGATGACTCATCTAATCGGAATGGAGACGTTTCTCAATTTTTTAATTTGTCTGCTTTCAAGGCCCTACAGTATTTCCCTTCTTCAACTTGGTCTTGAGAGCTAGTGCTGTTTTTTTAGTCTATCGGTCTGTTTTTTCCATCACCCCCTCCATGTCTCTGCGGCCGCATTTTGCTAGGGAGGCTACATGAACAATTTCAGCAGTAAAGTTGGAGTTTATGCATGAGCGAATGCCTCTTGTGTGTCTGCGTCGACGTGTGGTTTGTGATTTCTTTCGCTGTACTTACTTTCCTGGCCTTCTGCAGGCATGAGAAAGTCTTCTAGAGATTAGTCCTGTGAGTTTCATAATACTCTCACTGCCTCTAGCCCTTTTTCCATTGCAGAAGGTGTTATTCAAGTTTCGCCTCACTATTTCGTTCCTTTTCGGTATTGCGTTCATCTAATTTGTTGTCCCAATTTTCCTTGCAGCCGTCGGTCGATCATTGGGGGGAATATTTCGGCAGAGCTTTAAACAGGAGAGGAGGAAATGAGCCGAGACGGATATGCCCCCCCCCCCCCCGCCAAAAAAAAAAAAAAAAACACACCGTGGGAGACGGAAGCAAATGAGACAAAAAGCAAAGAATGAGCTGGGGAAAGATGAGAGAGAGAGCTGGAAACCTGACACAGAGAGAAAGCAAGCAGGTGAGCTACGAGCGCGCTGACCTCCGAATAAAACAAACCAGGCAGCCCCCCCGACCCCCTCCAGCTGGATCAGACCGCCAGTCCCTCAGCCGTCTCATTAACATGTCCCAAACAAACAAACAAAACCAAAAAAAACAACCAAACAAACACAAAGTGAGCTGGAGGACGGATGGCTGGCTGCTTCAGCTCGAAGGAGCGCCGACTGTGCACAGGGGAGATGTACTGCTGAGCATTGTGGGTCCGGCATCAGTCATTTCTCTCTGTCTCGCTTTTTTTTTCTTTTTCTGTCCGCAAACAATGGCACAGCCGCGCACACCGGCCCCCACAAGCCAAAGCGCGCAGCGCGTCTCTGCCACACGCAGGCACAGAATGCTGCTCCGAATGCATTGGCCCGCCCGCCCCGGATATTATTTGAAACGCGCGTGTTTCGGTGAGCGCGACATCTCGAAGTGGGTCACGTTGTGTAATCTCATAAGCAGCCTTAAATTATGCACCAACACTCTTTTCACGTCTCATCGGCAGTTCACCGAGGTGCAGAGGAAGACCGGGGGGAGAGAGAGCCGAGGGGGAGGGGGGGTGGGAGAGCCGGGCTCTATGACTGAGCAAGAATGCAGATTGTCTATTTGTTGATATGTTTGGACTTTTAATCTCGCCTAAGTGGGTTATGCAGCACAGCTGTCGGTATACAAAACCGGCGGGGTAGCTGATCTAATACATTGAGATCTTTTTCACCTCCCCTCTTGCCCCCCTCCCCACACCTACACACAAACATACACACACACGAACACACTCGCTCTCTCTCTTCTCCCTTCTTCTGGCCCTCTGTAACGGCACAGGTGGATCGGCAGTGGCTCCCGGTGGAGCTCCCAGGTACTGTGCAGCAGCGTCGGGGATGCAGTGGCTGTGTGATATCCCCGACCCAGTTCCGCTACATGTTTACACTGCATGTCTCTTGTTAATTGCAGCAAAGTTGGGGTGGACATTTCTTTAAAAAAAAAAAAAAATAGCGGGTGAAGGAGTCTTGAGGCAGCCTCCTCGGTTTGACAGATTAGCTCGGATCCATTGATCCGGAGTGAGAAAATATAGCAGCAAGCTGGCTGGGAGCGTTCGTGGATTCTGGCAACTGGGTGAGGGCTTACGTCATGTAAGGAAAAACTCCAGCGTACTGCGCCGCAGATGTAGGCAGGCCTACATGAAACAAATCCTGTGGATAGCTGGTTGTCTTGTGTTCAATTCCATCTCTCTGGGACAACGGCAGGAGATGTACTGTTCGCGTAATAAGTCCACGTGGAATGCAGTCTCGGTGAAAGAATCCTTTTTTGCTCATGTTAAGTATTGATTCAGTCACAAAAGAGCAGAAAACACAGGACCCTTCAGGACGTAAAGTAGTTAAAGCTTGTGCTGCATTACAGGGAGAAAGATGCAAAGATGGTCATTGTGTTTGTCAAGATCAGGAGCAGTTTCTCTTTTCCTTTCGTACCGTTGTTTTTCTCGTGGCTTTCCATGGGACTTTGACATTGTTTGAGTTAGCATGAAGTTCCTTGTTGGCTTCTTCACTTCCCATCCTTAGTGGATGTCTCTAATGCTGCACTCAGGATAGGCTCGCTGTGCTGGTCAAATCGCCTGTTACAGTCGTAACAGAATATCATCCGATTTGCGTTTTTTTTTTGCATCAGTCTCAAATCTGTCCTGTTGCACATCGCCACCTGATCAGAAGTCATTTACACGCTTTGGTTGTTGAACGCGTGGAACGCTGGATATGACGGTGGGCTGGGTAGGTGTTACTAGAGACGCGAGAGTGCTATCGATCTCCCTTCTAACCTTGCGAGAAATTGAATGAGCATATTTCCCCAAATGTCAAACTATTCCCTTAACAAATCACACCATGTATGTTGTGCTCTAGAGCTAAACTCAGGATTCTAAAGGGTAAACCCATCCCTCAGTGCATCCTCCTGACCCCGAGAACAACCCTCGCCCCGATTCTTCATGTCGACGAGAACAAAAGTATACATTAATAAATAAAAAGTTGAAACCCAATTTCAGCTTACTGAAGATAAAAGACCCTCCCGACACGGAATGGGGGGGGGGGGGGGGGTCGAGGCAGCGCCACCCGTGGCAGGGAGGTTGATGAAGGGTCCGCGGCTCTCCCCGACAACTTATTTTCCGCGGGTTAATCTGTCAGCCATGTTGATTCCATTAGCCGGGACCTGACAGCGAGGGGCTACGCTCCAGGCTCTATCAGTCTCACGTTGGGGAGAGCTGGTGGGAGAGCTGGTGGGAGAGGAAGAGGGATGGAGAAACGGGGAGAGATAGGCGCGGGGGGGGAGCGGAATAACGGCCCGTCCCCTTTTCACTCCACAACCCGCTCTTTAAAACACACCCGAGCCGTGGAAACGTATAAAACTGCATGAAAAGTCAAATGATCTCGGGGGCGAAATGAATGAATATGAATATGAACACAGCTAGAATTAATGTTGACAAGGATGGTGACAAAAACCATTAGGACGTCATTAGGGACCAGCCGCATTATTCCGGGCCTGCTTGAAATGGGTCAAAGCCTTAATGCCTTCGCTGTGAATGTGACAAAGCGACCGCCGCAGTCCCGTCACAGCCTTTTCCCACGCATGGCCACATAAATCTCCTCCTCATTTACCCTTAACGCGCTTGGAATTTAATTCCCCCTCAAAAAAAAAATGGTGATACTGTGACTGTGATACTTTCATCTTCAACCCAAAGCTCATATTTTGGCCTGCGCCTCCAATGCTTGTATCTACTCCTCCAGGTGCAAACTCACCTTTCTCTGTGTGCTCGCTTTTCTCGCTCTCAGTCTTGTTATAATGTCCCCCTCCCCCCCCCCCATGAAAAACGAGCCCGGGGATGGATCCACGCAGCGTAGTGGCACTAAGCAGGCCGGCGATGTCTGTCACAGCACAGCGGGTCAGCTTCTACGACTGCGAAATCGCGGGCAAAATGACTGCGAAAGAATGAAACGTTACCCGTTGAGGGGGTAATGAATTTGAACACGATTAAAAGTCGCTCATTCTGTTCAGCTCACGCCCCAAACAATCCGAGCTGGCTCAAAGTCAGGGCTTGACAGAACAATTTGCATGATGCCTGAGAACTCATTAGCTTGGGAAAGCTAATTAAAGCGTCCTGAATGGTCCCTTGACCTGTGAAATCTGCAGGCTAAGGCAACCGCGAGAGAAGACGGGGCAGAAAGGAGAAATCACCATCAAACTCGATAGGAACTCGCCGCCGCAGTGGATTGTTTAAGCTCATGCCGAGTCATGCGGGTCTAACGTTGTGTGATTTAATCTTTGTTTGGGGCGCCAGCAATTGAGAGCGGTATTGAATTAAAAACCACTTGTCATATCTATCTATCCTAATCGATTAGTCAAAATTAGGTTTACCAGAAAAAGAGCACCTCTTTTTTTTTTTGGCTTGATTTTGAAACGTCATCGGATTTAACCCCTCAATGGTCCCCTTTAGAAAAATAACTCCTTCTTCAGGATTACGTTTTAGGTATTTCTTTTGGACAGTTATTTATTTATTTTTTGTTGCTCCCTACAGTTTTAAAAAGACAAAATAACGAGGCTCTAAGAAACGGTAGAGAAAACTCCAAATACAGCGGTACACTTTCAGCACTCTGTGTTTTCTTGACTATTTTTCTCCATAGAATGTTTTAATGGCATATATCCTTCAAGATCAAAGTGAGAAATACGACCATAAACCATTTTTAATGAAACAATGCAGTCTCAGAATAATCAGAAATGGCTGTATGTGACATTCGGAGGCACTTCCCTGACCTGGTATCTAAATGTCAGATGGCACATGGCAAAATTCAGTGACTACCTGAGTAAGTACGGGTGAGTTCACTTTTTAGAATTCAGTCCAAGATAAATCCTTCCAGAGTGAGAGACCTACGATGCTTTATTCGGATTTCCCCTGGCCAGCTTTGGACGTATGAGGTGGTGCGATAAATGCCTTGATGGACCTTTCCAGGATGTCCATTTTCAATTCCTGCATGGCAATCTGGACACGAGACCCCGGCCGGCAGCAGAAGCTGGTAAAAGGGGAATATTGTTAAGATGGTTAAATAGGGCTGGTAAGGAAAGCCAAAGAAAACCAATAATAAGAAACTTTTTTTTCTTGCTATTTATTCCTAAGGGTGAATCCAGCAACTGTTCCCCCCCTGTCTGACCTCGACCAAATGAAAGAAATGGGGCTAAACTCATCTCAATGCCTTCAGTAAAATCTGTCTGAAACCGAGGGCAGAAGCGGGAAAGGAGGCGAGTTGGAACTTTAAGTGGACTTAAAGGCAGCACTCCCCTTTTACTCTGGTAGAGAATCCCACCTGGGAATTTCAGGTTCCCCAAAAAAACGTGATCTAGAACCGAGATATTGTAACGCATAAACAATTTAATCCAGTGCTGCACGTGATCACTTCAATTCACACAAGTGGTCTCGGTTTCACTGCGTCGTTAAAAGTTGCATAGGCCAGTGAAGCACTCACCGGGTATATTTTTTATTCTACACAGAATACACAATGCCGTATATATCCAGAAGAATCAATAACTGTTAAAGCGGTGGAATAAACTGCGGTAAAACAGTTTGTCTGTCTGAGTCCCGGACGATCAAATCGATGTGAATGAAGGACGGAGAAAAAAAAACCCAGACAGTTTCATTGCCCCGAGACTCTGGGGACTGTTAGGAATACGTTTCTCGTTTTGCACACTCAGCCTTCCCCCTTCCAATTTTTACTTATTTTGTTTTTTTTGTCTTCCTATTTCTTATTCACACTGTTTTTTTACCCAGTCATTCTCACAAATACACAAACACACACAAACACACACACAGTCACTGTGAGCTGATTTGGACACGATCTTTCATTCAGGCCGCCGGCTCGGCTTAATCTGACCCTGGGCGCCTAAATTCCCTTCATATCAGTTATTCTATCACGAGTCCGCTCTCCATCCAATGCGCCTCTATTCCCTCACAGCCATGCGGGGTCGTGTGCAAAGGCGAAGAACCAGTATGGGCATCATTATGTATATTTGAGAGACTCCGCTTGTGGTTTGCAAACAGGCCTTCATGCTACTGTGTAGAAAGTTTTCTTTTGTTTTTTTGTTCCCAAGGGTGATGCATCTTTCATTGTGGTTGGTTTGACTTCTTCGATCTGACAACCGAGCTGAAGGTCCTGAACGCCCCCCCGAAGGAGAAAGACGAGCCCGCCAGCACAATACTCCGTCTAATAGACCTTCAGGCTTTATCGCGCTTATTGATTATCTTCCTTCTTCATATCTCGGATTTTGTGTTGTGATCCCTCGTCCCTTTTCTCCTGCTCATTAGCATCTCTGCCACTTGGCAACCAAATCCCCATCGCAGCTCAGCACCCCGGGCATTGATCGTAGGTCTCCGCGTGCCACTTATAGGGGGAGAGAAGGCATTGTTTGGTTACTTTGTGCACTTACGACTTCACGACATTTGGCTCACCGTGCACGCGCGTGCACGCCGTCTGGCACACAGCGTTACCCCGAATGTGCCGAGCAATGCTAATGAGCCCAGTTCTCCTCCTCACATCACGTGTCTCGGTGACAATTACTCAAACAGATGACAAACTTGTTTAGTTTTCTGTCTCCTTCCTATGTGGGTTTCCTGTGCCATGGAGCACCCTCGGCAGATCTTCTCCTTTAAATATATTCTCCGGGAACTGCGGCGATCTCCATGTAGCATTGAGCGCTGGCGCCGGACGCTCTCCAGCATGACAAATATTCCGGACGAGGGCAAATCATTTCTACGCGAGCAAGCTGCTTCGCAAATGTAACTCGTGGTATTGAAGAGCGCTGAGATGTGCCATCTCAGATCCATTTCAAGTCCACGAGCCCATATTTGGTGGATTTTCTCTGATCGTTATCCTCTGACGAGCCCCCTCACAGTATTTTATGTTATTATGCAATCACAGATGGTGATACGCAAATGGAATGACTAAGTAGATGGAGGCTGTCAATGTGGAGATGTGTGTGTGTGTGTGTGTGTGTGCACGTGTACGTGCATTCGGGCGTTACAGAAGGGTAAAACGAAATGCCGAGTGTGGAAGAGCGGTTTGACGTGTGTGAAAAGGAACACTGTGATTGGGATTAATGACCTTATGGGAACCTAAAGTGGGCATAATGAGCTGGAAAAGTTCTATTCTAGATATACCCACTGGAATGGTAATGGGACTAACTGCTGGAGTCCACGCCCAGAACTTGACGCTAGATTTAGACCTGATGGATTCCACTTGTGCACACCTGAGGGGGGAGGGGGGGGGGGAGCTCTCTTGACGCTGTGTTTCACCCAACTGTCTCTCAAGTGTTGTGATGTTCTGAGTTATCTGGAAAACATTTAATCGCATTTTAATTGTCCAAACGTCTGGCTGGTACTTTTTAAATGCTGACAGCGTTGAATATTTTAGGTTGTGCTTGCGCAAATGAATCATTTGAAACAAGAGGCTATCACACAGCGCATGTGGCAGTGTGTCGCCTGTTGTGGAAACGGATTTGGAAACGGATTTGCTTGGGACACAAATCAAACGATGTATTATTTACCATTAGCTGTCGCAGTGATAGAGACTCCACTCGGTGGACGGCTGTGCCGTGCAGTCAGTGCGGGTTTTGGACCTTTCTGTGAGATGCATCGTCTTCGGTTTGCGCTGCCGGCTCGTGGGGACAGATGTCACTAGTTGTCACTCGCACTTTCGGAGCTGGAGGAGGAAGCACGGCACGGCATGGCGAGTAAGTGGAGGGTTTAAAACCGGCCTTCTGGGGAGGGGGGGGTCACCTGTTCCGAATGGAGTTTGGGACAATGCATAAAGGAAAGGGCGGGTTGGATGAGGACGAGGTGAAGTGAAGGGTGAAGATGAGTGAAATGAAGCAAAGAGAGGCGTTTTTGGTGAACATGTGTCATGCACAGCTGCCGTCTCGGGGCGCCTGCCGGCGATGCTCCAGGCTCCGCGGCCCTCCACTGTGGACGCCGCGGCCCGCAAGGGGTCATGACAGGAAGGAGGGCGAATGCTCTTCGAGGGTCCTGGAACAGGACAGTTGGGCAGTAAGAGCACAGCAAAGCCAGGAGGGGATGGAGGGAAAAAAAATAAAATGGGAGGTTTTGTCTCACATTCTGAAATCCCACACATCTTCCGCCATTCCCACCAGGCTGATAGTCGTTGATAACTTTGACTCTGTCAGCGCTGCGGGGCCCCGGGGGGGCCGTGCAAGTGAATTGATGGGGCGAGGTTAGCGACTGGTAAAGGGTACGATTCCGGGGATGAACAGAGGACTGTTTGGGTAAAGCTTCAGTTGCTCTCCCAGAGGTCCTCTTGATCATCGCACTTCCCCCCCCCCCTCTGGAGACAGCGGCTCGGCGCGGTGCTCCTCTGCTCCCGTCACACGCTCGTCATGTCACAGAGAGAGATGTGGGAAAGCTCACACACACACACACAAAAACGCACAACCACACACACAAAACCCGCCCGGTTCCTCTTATTTGTGACGCCTCCTTGACATCTGGGTCCGTTCTCATCACTCCTGTGTTCTCGTCATGTCAGTAAAGGGCTCGATTGTCTGTGTGTGTGTGTGCGCGCACATGCGAGTACTTATATATTTATGCGCCATATGTCTTACAATGTTGGTTAAATGGCCCCAACGGCTCCCGAGGGCCTGATTTTACTCTGACAGAGAAACGACCGTCCTGACCGTGAGGATAAAACCAATAGTCCTTGCAGATGGATGTGTGCTCTCCCGGTGATGAAAGGACTTCATGACCTGCATCAAAACCAATTGTGAAATTGGGGAGGAGGGATCGTGGAATCATCACAACGGTGTTTGGTTCCTTTTTCCACGGCCGTGACACCCACGCAAATAAATACAAAAATAAGAAGAAATGTCCGAGGTGTGCTCTGATCACAGCTGTTGTCTTTCCCTCTCGGTAAAAACCTTTTCTCAAGAGTGTTTTAGATTTCATAGGATTAGCCAGGTTAATCATATATGACTTGAAAGAGAAATCGTTTTCAAGATCATCTTAGAAAATCTTGCCCTGTACTGAACAATGTGGAATTGTTGTAATATTATGTGCATGGAAATGTTATTGTCCCACCCACTGTGGGAAAAGTCCTTCACTTCATTGTTGCTGACCAATTCCGTTCAGAGCTCCCTGTTCACTGGATGCAACATTCGCATAAATAGCATTAATAGCAAATCAGAGCCTCCCTTGTTTGGACACAGAAAGGAAGAAAATACTATATTCTGAAAAAGAAACCTCTGAAGTGAATTGTTCTCCGTAATCTGCAGTCACTAAAAACAGAGCAGGATGCAATTGTTGCCAACTATTGTTTTTCTATCGAAGGGTCACGTAAGCAATTAAACAATACAAAACCATGGTTGTAGTTATTCTGAATAAAAATAAGTCCATTGGTACCATGTGAACATATACGCTCAACAAGCAATTTCTTTCCTTTATAATAATTATAGGTTTGATGTGTTAAATAGGTGCTGTGTATTCAATTATAATAAAGCTCAGCAGAGCAGACTATGTGCAAATAGAGAAATGCCTCAAGGTTTCATATTCATCAAAAATGTAAACACACAAAAAAGCCTTCCTGTCAAAGTTGTATTTAAAGAGCATTAACTTTCTTAAAAGACTAGTATCAGTAAACATTAACGAGGATCCGAAAGTATTGACTTCCTTCCAAAATGGACGGATAGCATAATGCGGCAGAAATGGGCTCATCAACTATTCAAATGCAGAGTTTGTTGACAACCCGAATGGATTTCCTTTTCATCACTTCTGAGGCGTTCGTCAGTCCACGTCAAACGCGCCACACTTGTCTTTGCCTCCCTGCTCGTTTCCATGTGCTCTCGAGAGTAGCCTGTTCCTACACCCCGTCTCACCAAGATCAGTGAGAGGGAGCAGTCGGGGGGGAAAAGAAATAACGACTTGTACTGTACGTGTTTGTGTCTGTTGACCCACTTTCACACCGAGTGAGGTGGAGCCGCAAACGTTCCTCTGCTCCACCTCCTGTAACTCGCTTTGCCATGGCATCCTAAAAATGCAGCGGTGCCCATGGCAACGCTGCAGCGGTTCTTCTTCTCTCTCCATCACCAATTTTTTTTTTTTAACTCTCTTCATTAGCTCAAGGCTACGTTGCCAACGTAGGTTTTCTTTTTTTTTAATAACAAAGATCCCTATCTTCTGATTAGGATTTGTCTTCTCATTTTGCCTAATTTGCGTCAAATATCCTTTCTACATTGCTGCAGGGTGTCAAAGGGAGCTACGGTTGAAAACGCTTTTTGTTTCCGCAGACAAACACCTTGCGTCACACTGCTTGCTTCCAGCAGGTACCGCTGTTCGGTTGTAACGGCTGCCACAGGATCCAGCGGCCTATCAAGAGGCTCTCACCCAGCACCCTGTTGTTGTTAGGGGATACTGCTGTGCTGTTGACTCTCAGCGTACCTCTGATTTGTAGATCGGCACCTCTTCTGGCAGTCTTTTTCCCCTTGCTTCTTGTAAAGCAAGAAAATATATATATATATATATATATTATATATATATATATATATATATATATATATATATATATAATGTGTGTGTGCGGCCCAGCGGCTTGAAGCTGAAGAGTCGTGGCAAAGGCAGAAGGGCTTTTGGGACCTTAAGTCGTATGAATTTTTCATCCTCTTCCCTCCGCTAAACCTCGTCCCCTCTCTCCTCTTCTCTCGCTCTCTCTCTCACATACCGGTCCTCTCGCCCCGACAGGTATTGCCTCTCACTCGCCCCCCCACACTTCACACGCGCGTTCACATTGGCCTCAAAACCCAGCGTGTGGATAACAATGCCTGGTTTTCCCCTTTTCCTCC